>NW_005842740.1:556066-579238 GCF_000455745.1 Alligator sinensis
TCGCGTAGAGGGGGAGGATCGCCTCTCTGGACCGGCTTGAGATGCGTCTTTGGATGCATGACAAAGTGCGGTTGGCTTTGCTGGCTGCAGTCTGACATTGGTGGCTCATGTTCATCTTGGAGTCAATAATGACTCCAAGATCCCTTTCCACCTATATTGGTTGCTAATATAGATATTTCTATATTAGCAACCAATCCTTCTGAGGCCAGATTAGACCCTCATTATATTGTTACTATAGAGGTGGTAGTAAGTCTAGTCTTACTCAATGCTAATTCCTATAAGTAGCTTGGAACTGAAACCAAGCAAAGAGATCGTACAACCACCAAAAAAACCCAAACTCCTTCTGCGTACTCACAGCAAACTTTGTACTCAAAATCAAAGAAGAGACAGGAACTTCATGTAGTCCACAAGAGACTTTGCTGTTGCTATTGATTTGTAGGTAGAAAACATTGAGATATTGCAGAGTTAGGGTTTTAAGCCACCAGAGGAGATAGATAACTACATTGAGGAGGTACAGAAAACACCACACTTCATTTGTCCTGGCTGGAGGGCAGACATGCTGACCCAAGCCCTGTATAACCACAGAGAAGGTCATGTCAAATAGAGCAGAGGTTGTACGGTAGATACTGTGGCGTGGTGGGAGGAGTGCTTAATAGGTAAAAGAAGGGCTTCTTTTCCAAAACTTTCAAAAGGGGAACTGGTGACATTTCAGAATAGCATGCATCCACTGTGTGCCCATAGCTAGCCCAGCACTAACCCTCTGGAGCACAATCGCTGTTACACAGACCCTTCCCTAGGTGAAAGTGTTTTATAAGCACTGTCAGTCTCATCTGACATACTGCTTATGTAGCTATTGATTGCTTCGTCAAAAGGAACAGGGAAGAGGAAGATGTTTTAGATGAAAACTTAGGTTTGTGTCGGATTGGCGCACAGAAATATTCAAAGCTCAAGGGACCAGACCCCAGACGATCACAAAGCTCCAGTAGGAGTTTCTGGTTAAACACGTTGGCATGATACAAGCAAGGTTTCTTTTGTCACGTCTGGGTTTTCTCTAAACATTTCCAGCATGTCTCGGGGTTAAAATTTTGTGATCAAGTGTTTAGAGCAACTAGTTTTGATTCCCAGTCCCAATTCTGAATTAATATCTGTGCTTCAGTTTTCTTGTCTGGAAAATGTGATGCATATTCAGGGCGGGACACGATAGGCATTTCTAATATGGACTCGTGGTAGACCAGTGGACCGCAGGGAAAGGCCCTCGACCAGATTGCTGTATATTCTGTCCTTTTTTTTGTTGTAACAACAGGGTAGAACGGTTGGGAATAATAGCTTTGTCTGGGCACAGTGACAAAATTAGTTATTACAACTACTGTGGGCTTTGCTTTTGTGTAAACTTGCTGGTTCTTACGTGCTGAAGGTTTTTTGGTATTGTGTATTCATTGAATCTGAGAGCTGATAAATCCAGGTACAAGTAAATGGGGATTGGGAAGAAAGCTGAAGTAATTTTCTCCAGGTCTTCCAGGGGAAGATGGGTGGAAGGTGAACTCGAGAGAAAATGTGCATTTTATTACCGCAAAGCCTTAGAAGTGACAACTGAAATGGTGATTTCAAATTTTTACAATTTCCCAAACACATGCCAGAAAACAAGCATGGAAACAATGCCAGGAGCGAGCGCAAGTGTGTGTGTGTGTTTAATGTCCCCTTGTACCATGGTAGGCAGGAAATGGAGAAATGGTTGTTTGAATATTAAATTGGCTTAAATTCCCTTTGATTTTGTAATCTCTGGTTACTCGGTGTATATTGCCACTGGAAGACAAGCAGAGGATGTTTGACTCCCTCATTTCTATGCTCAGCTAATTTTATTGTCCTCCCATATTTTGTGACTGTAAATGTTACAGGTTTTATTACATTTAAACCGGCTTTAATATAGTTGGTCATAAAAAGATGAGAAAGTAGAGGCACCATCCACTGCAATGATATGCTGTGTGCAGGGCCAGTGCTCTTTAGTTTCTGAAAGTGTTATATTAAAACCTAAAGCATCAGCATCTTGCTATTGTAGGTGGTTCAGTTTAAAAAAAAAATTCCCCTCCTACAGTCAAAATCAAGTTTTGTTTTATGATTTAAAAAATTCCTTTTCCTCCTGCCAGTCATTTATTGTTCTCTGTCACATAAGGTGATGGTGTTTGCACTCCTGTACATAAACCTGTGAAGGGAGGAGTTAGAAGAGATGAGAAACTCCATTTCCTTTATTTCTAGACAAAAATGCCCAGGAAGGCTGTTATAAATGGAATGAAACTAGGGCCCTTCACAGTTGACTGTTCATTTTTTAACTAAGATCTGTGAATAACTTCCCTTGCTTCTCTTTCCTGATAGAAGAAATAGTGAGTCACAGGAGACAACTGCTTAATGCAAGCACAGTATGGATACTATATCTGTGAACTGCAAATGGATCATGTGGACTTTTTGCTTTGCCAGCTGATAAATTGGTTGATGATGTCACTAACTGGCATACATCTGGAAGCTGTCACGCATGGCCTCGTGCCACCTTAGTTGTCATATATTTTGAAGGGGCAAGATAAGCCAAGGGAGAAAACTCTCCTTGTAAAATGCATGGTAGTCAAAGGGGTGGGCACTGAACTGCAAGACAAGAAGACTATACATTACAGCCCCAGGTTTTCCACTGCTGTTAAGACATCTCAGCCCTTCCCAGCGTTTAGCTCCAGACTCTTACTTTCAGGGCGGCAACTATTGAGCCATTTTACAGCCAAGATGACTAAGTCTGAACCGAGCTTTGCCTTTGTTTCTGAGGTTTTGCATGCTGGCTTCTTATGTTTTTTCTCTAGACATGGTTTATGTTTTTAGAATTTTCTCTTCAAATTATTGTGAGGATGTCAGAATCAATTGAAATTATGTAAAACTGAAAACCACGTTTAGAAATGAGGGTGAACACTGTTCTATACATTGGGTATATAAAAGGCTTGATTGACACTAGACTGAAGTGTGTGTTTGCAGAAGTTTAGAGTAGTGCACAGAAGATTTTTGCCTTTGTGTCCAGACATTGGAAGGCTTTGCCTGGTCGGGTTTCAAAGAGGTCAGGATTCAGACGGCAAGTTCCCTTGGACTGGGCAGCATTAGCCCTACTTGGGGGTCTGCATGTATCAGGACATTGCTAGTTAGCTTTCACCTGGAACTCATCAGTTTAAGTTCAGTGCATCTAAGTTCAAGCCAAGGTTTATATGCTGTTCTCCTAGAATTTGTTTGCTGGACCCCTTTTGAGATGAGTTTGGATGTTGCTTCCAACCCCACGTCACAAACATGCATCTGCTACCGACCGCTTTATGCTAATCGGCGCACACAGCAAAAACTAAGAACTGCCCAGACCAGGGAAACTGGCTTAGCCTTGTTGGCTTGTGAGATTTCTGTCTTCTCTACCCAGAGCAGAGCAGAGGCCTAGTGGGAAATTTGACTTGTTTCTGTCTTCTAAATTCATGGAAGACTTAATTCATCAGGGCAGCTAAATTGGCACCCTTCCCTGGCAATAGCATTGGAAAGTGTATTTTTAAAGTGGAAGTTTGATTATAGATGCATTATTTGTAAATATGGAAATGAGCTTATTAAACTGTTTGTATAAAATGTCACATGGAACTGCATACAATTTGGCATCCAAATGAGATGGGGCAAGTAGATAGGAATTCATTATTTCCATATCTTCAGTGATGCGCAGGGATTATAATGATGTGGAGACTGTGAGTGCTGTCCATAGTAAGTGAAAATCACCGATTGTCTGTCTGTCTTTCTTTCTCTGCAGCTGGTTTGACTGTGCTTCAGTTGTGTAAGTGTTAAGGTAAATCATTTCAGCAACTGTGTGAGGGCATCTGCATTGTCTTGCAGATTGCCTTTGGATTGTGTGAAACAGGTGTCTCAGCATTCATCATGCCATGTCTCTGTCTGACCAGGCAGCTCCTGCATTTTGTCCTTGTTTCCTCTACATTTTCTGCTATAAGAGTTGTAGCCCTGCCTGATCCAGTGTTCGCTCTGCATCTTGTTTCAGTTTGAATTTTTTTCCTATTTTAAATTCTTACTGATGAGGAAGAAAACAAATAGTGTCGTCTTTGCTGCTTTATAAAGCCTCAGGCATTTGTTTAAAGCTGTTGCTTCTTTTTTTAAGATTGTTTTCCTGGAAAATACCAGGTAGACTCTTTGATTGTAAAACTCATAAAATGATGGTATCACTCAGAGGTTTCTGGGAGGATTTCTTCAGCAAGTGGAAGGAGATAGTTCAGGAGGGTTCTTGCAATGGTTTTTCCTGTGGCAGACAGCAAAGTGATCCCTCTATAGTTTCTGCACTTGGACTTGTCTCCCTTCTTGAAGATTATCACGATCATGGTGTCCCTAAAGTCACCTGCGATTTCTTCATCATTGCAGATCCTTAAGATGAGGGCATGGGGCTGTGATGTGAACTGTTCTCTTCTCTGCTTGAAGATTTCATTGGGTAGTCCATCAGCTTCAGATGCCCCGTCATTCTTCATCTGTTGGATGGCTTTCCTCACCTTCTCATGGGTTGGAGGGATTCCAAGATGGTCTCTGACTGGACATAGCAGGACAGAGTTGAGAGCACTCTCATTAACAACAGTCTCAATTTGAGAAGGTCTTCAAAATGCTGCTTCCAACAGGCATTGATGACTCCCTTTTCTGTGATCAGGTCTTCTCCATCCCTAGGTCTCAAGTGGGTTGGTCTCCGAGTGCTTGGGCCATAGATGGCTTTGGTGACACTGAAAAAGCCGTGCATATTGTGGATGTTGGTGAGATGTTGATTCTCCTTCACCTTATCTTCCCACCAGCTGTTCTTCATGTCATGGGTCCTTCTTTGGACCTCTGCCTTGGTGATTCGATTTATTTTGCTTGGAGTTGATGGGACAGAGAAACTTCATGACATATTCAAACTTCTTTTTTGTGCAGTAAAGGGATTTATATTTTGGACAGATCCATTTGCCAGAAGCCTTGATTTGTTACAAGAAACTGTCACCTACAAGCTGAAGTATTTTTACTTGGAGGAAGAGCAGTGAATTTGTCCCTGGCTATAGGATCCTGTTAACATTTGTATCAAATGTTGTTTAGCGTTAATAGTATAGGAATAAAGTTTGATCTGTAGTGAAATGACCTCTCAGAGCCCAGGTGAGAAGATCTTTCAGAATTGTCAGGGACTCCATCATGGCAGCAGGTTAGATGTTTCAGTCTGGGGGACCTGGTTCCTCTCCCAGATACTACCACAGGTGTCCTGTCATGACTGTGGGCAATTTCTTTCACCTGGCTATGCATCGGTTCTCGAAGCTGTAGAGTTTGGAGCCTTTAAAGGACTATTATGTATGTAGGTGTGTCCCCTCCATATACAGCTCTATTGCTGAATGCCCACATCAGGCCTTTCTGCAGAAGTTCATGGTGAACAAAAAGCAAGCACATCAATCAGCTGTAATTTCTACTCAGCAGGAGAGAGCATTTATGTGCACAAATTGAGGATGATGATATAGTTCCCTTGATCTGGGGATTAGTCTAGCTCTCCTTGTCTTTCCCAGGTATTCTCTGCTGTTTCTTGCATCCTTTTGTACAATATGTGTCCCAGAGGTGTGTTCAGGGGTAAGAAAATCTGGACTTAACCCCTTGTACTTAAGGTAACAGGTGGTGCCTTTCAGAAAGATGAGTTTAGGGATAAACTTAACTATTTTACTAATCAGCTGTGAAATCCAGAGGTTACTTTTATATTGCAGCCTTTAGGTTTTCTAATCTGAACATGTGCTATTAATTTTTATCTTTGCCCTTCTCCCCTACTTTTAGTCTGTACCTTTATTTTTTCAGCACTGTGTATTGGTCCGTTTTTCCTTAAAAACAGCAGAAACTTCCTCTAGAACCCTTTAGTTTTTAAATTTTATTTTAATCTATTGTCAAGAATAAAATGACTAATTTCATGTAGCCATTGGATGTTGTGTAATGTTAATTTCTTTGCTGCACTGGTGAAATATTTCCCTGACTACAGAGCTCTGGTAAGTGGATTCATCCCCTTCCTCACTCAGCATGCCACGCTATACAAATCTCAATCACTGACTTCCTCCATAGCAGCAGGAACAGAGGTTCATATGATACTGTGGTCATTCAATCAGAGTTAGAAGCACTTTAATCTCTTCTATTCTGTCTGGTAAAAGCTTTCTTCTTTGTTCTGAATTGCAAATTTCTTGTGTTCCCATTGTTACAAGGGCTGTGGAAGAAGAGATGATAGCATCTTATCCAGTTAGGTATTAGTTGTTCAGCAGTGATGCATGCCTGTTATTCCCAACAATTTTGTAGTGGGGAGGTGCACAATCTGGGACACTTGAATGCACCCAAGAAGAAGAGAAAATGAAATTAGGAGAAGGAAGGTACATGGCTAGCATTGGTTACGAATTGTAGCGTATCCATTAAAACAAGGAGAGCTCATAATCTACAATTACTTATTGTTAAATGCACAGCAGAGATCAGGGCATCAGCTCATGGCTGCAGGCTTCAGCCTTTGACTTTCAGTGCAAGAGTGACCAATTGACTTCTGCATCCACATTCCTACTTGCTCACGCAACAGCAGGTACAATACAGACGAGTAAAGAATGCTTGCTTGATACAAAGAGGCACTAAGTGTGGCCTGAGGGTTGGGGTAGCGCTAGCATTCTGCGAGCCTGACCTATGCTCTCTCTTTCATAGCAGCCACACAAATGTAACAGATGAGTATAGACTTGGTTGCTTTATTTTGCTTCCTTTTCTCTTATTGACACAAGTTAATAGGGCAGAAGCAGAAGAGTCTGGGTACAAAGCAGAAAGATTTTATGACAGAAGGGGTTGTAAGATAAGAACTGCATCATCAAGGGTGAGCGCACAAGAGAGTAAAGTTGTGGTCCAACCACACAATGAGTTTACAACAAAAAAGCAAACCTTGGGCCATGGTGGCCCAGGGCTGTAGTAGTGCAGAGCCATAAATTCCCTTTTTGAATGAAATATTTTTCTTTGTTTCCAGCAAATTGGTGCCTGACGTGTCATATACCGTTGACCATTAATATAGCTTCAGTCCCATCAGGTTAGCAGTTACGATATTGTGGACTGTGCTTCTTTTTAATACTTATTGTCATAAAGCAATTTTCATACTGCTGGGTTTATGGGTCTTTGTATGATGTGTGGATCATTTTATTGAAGCAGAGAGACTCCATTTTTAACGATCTTAAGGCCAACATGCTCCATTGGTTTGGTCATCACGTTCAGTATATTAAAACTGAAAATGGGGGTTTTAAATGTGATGTAAGTCTGTGGATGATTGGAAGCTGAAGGCAGAACAAATTCTGATTGAGTTAACAGTGCATCGAGATTCACAAGGATTTAAATGAGTGAGCTAGTTTGTAAATGCAGTGCAACATATAAAAACAACTGGCTTGTGAGCAAAAAAGTCCATTTAAGAGCATGCTCTTGCAATGCATCCTGATAAATAAAGGAAATGATTTAGATATTTCAATGTTTAGCGGTTAAAACATATTCCCAGTACACAACTATAGTTTAAAGTACAAATGAAATGCTCAGTAGAATCAGCAGATGGTTTAAGCATCTAACAAAAAGTGATAGTATTACTGTACAGGGCATTGTTGGCTCTTCATTTAGAATGTCACTGAATTATAGAAAGGGTATTGCCTTGGGCAAGAAGCAGCCTAGGATAACTAATTATGACAGGTTTGAAGAATCCAAGTTATTAGGATAGGCTAAGAAAGTTGGGTGAAAGGAGAGTTACCATATCTTTTTAATTTTGAAGAGGATTGTAAAGCTGATACGGAAGTTATTTAGATGGATCGGGGGTTCATAAACCAGTGGTTTCTTTAAATGTTAGAAAGCTAAGGGTGAATGGGGTGCTCAAGCAGAACTATTTCATGCAACCAATAGTAAATGTATAGAATGGGTTACAGAGGGAGGAGATTGAAACACAAGGTGTAGTATAAGGCCTATTTATTTGGCCAGGCTCTTGATTAGTTGTGTAATTGGGAATGAACTTTTTGTTAACAAGCAGGAGATTTTGCTATGTTCAGTTGATTGGTAATTGATTGCTTTTATTGATGCAAGTTACCTTGGGGACAAATATACATTTCTAAAGACATAAATATTGAGCCCCTGCCTAGTTGAGCTCTCACTGTTTCTGCACTGGGTGTGTTCTGGACTTGGGTATATGGGGGGAATGAGACTTGTCTATTTTAGTAAAATATAGACAGAAATGCTAAAAATGTGCTGCACAGAAGTACTAGTAATATAGCAACCTAAAGCTCCTCATGTAACAGACTTCCCAAGATATAGCCTTTTCATCTCCGTGACTGTGATCTTTCCAGGAGAACAGAGACATAGCAGCAATAAATTGAGCTTTCTTTTCTATGCCACCTCAAATTTCATTTGTTCAGTGGGTGAAAACCTTTGTAGACAAATGTGCAGTACGTGAGCTCCTGGCTGCATGTTGTGGAGATATGAAGTCCTTAAGGATTGTGATGCAATGTGTTATAGATATATGAACCGAAGTGTTGGCAGGTGCATATTTTATATTGAATTTTGGCTGAATTCTTTTTAATCTGGGTAAAGGCTAACTGATAGATATTGAATTATTTTAAATATTGGTTTTTCTTCTCCCCGACACTCCTTCCTCCCTCAACTTGGAAAGAAGCTGTTGCTAAAATAAAATAGCCCTCGGATCTAGAAGAAATGGATGGGTATAATGGATTTTCCCAGGCTTCAGGAATGTTGAGGAAGGTACAAAATATCCACAAAAGAAGCTGCCTCATGTGTGAACTGGTTTTATAACAAGATGTTTCTTTGTACTATGAAATGTTCAAACTAGATGAGCAGACCAGCATGAACACACAGAAACTGGGAATATACTATTAATTTGCTGGTGTGGCGATTGAAAAACTTACTGCTGAGTATGATGAATATAACTGGTTCCCCTAACATTAAAATGAAAAACTAGATCAAAACTGCTGTATGTTGAATCAGAAAATAAAAACAAGTACGCTGAGTGTTAAGCCTCTCTGTACTTTCTTGCCACCAGTCAGTGTAAGGATACTTTCCTCCCTCATCCCTCCAGAAAAGTCTAAACGATTTTCCAAATAGCTTTGAGAAGTGCTCTTCTGGCCCACTTTTGCAAACTCCAGTGGTGAAAATCCCAATGCCAGTGGCTTTATTTATTTATTTGATTTACAGCATATCTACAAAGTTACTGATTATTCCTTCCAACTTTAGTTTCCCTTTTTCTTAATACAAATGTGCTTGGTATTGGGTAGAGATTATGATGGTCTGAAATTTTGTGTTGGTTTTGCTACAGGAAGCTATGGAATTAATTGCATAGCCCTGTTGATCCTTAATATCTTAATTTTTAAATGCACACGTGATATTCGTCCTAGTGGAATAAGCTGTTCATCCTATTAGTACTCTCTAATTCTAGATCATGATCGGAGATTGTGCAAATAAAAGAGGATATATAATGAGTTGTAATAAGTTAACCACTAATTTTCTTTACTTGGTCTGGCATGAAATGTATATGCATAAGCTCCTTTAATTTTAGAACATCTAAGAAGGGAGAAGAGGTAATAACAGTTTGATCCCAGATTGTATTAGGAAGCACTCTCAGCTGGTGGACGGGGAACACAACATGTTCTACATGATAGTATCGTTCAGAATTTAACATGAAAATAGCTTGTCGTTTTGCCACCGCCTGGTTTTGTGCTGAAGGTTATAAGGAAGGTGCCTAGACAGAATGCAGGAGGTTTCCATATTCATGGAAGGGTAGGTGGTAGTGACAGTAGCTAGAGATTAACAGTAACAACGTATCTGCAGGAATTTGAATTATTAGGAGGTGGCTTGAAAATGGGAACTGGGGTACCTCTCTGTAAAGCTAGTTCATTATATAGATGTTGTTACTGTCTGCTTGGTCGTGGTGAAGGATTGTAACTGAACAAGAGTTCATCGCCATTGCTATGGTGCTTGTTAGCCATAGTATTTTAGGCATTTTACATGCAAGATAAAATTCATTAAGACACTAGACTACACTGAAGATAAAATCACTTCAATGCAAATCATAGCGCCATGCTACATGCTTTTCCAAAGTCTTTCAGTCTGCATTAAAATATACACAATATATGCTATTTCTCATTTGCAAAGTAGGGGGGGAGGGGAAGGAAGGACATGTCCTGGATTGCAAACTGATGGTGCTCAGACAACTACGTGCCATGCACCTATTGTCTCCTGTTCCCTCTGAACCTCTCTGCCACGCATGTGCATTTCCACAGACCTGCATTCTGCATATTAACTTCAGTTCTACTCAGGAGAGCTCACAAACACCAACAGATTCTCCCTATGCCTGAAGAAGGGCGCTTGTGCCCCAAAAGCTTGCAGAGAACAATTTTTCCAACTATTTAGTTGGTCTAATAAAAGATACCACATCTACCCAAAGAGCCTTGATAAACACAGCCTTGCTAAAATCTTTGCATCTAGTTGACAGGGTTTGTATACTTTAAAATTTGATTTAGGCAAACTTGTCTGCCTCTAAAGCTGCTGGGCATGTTTTACAGTAATAGAACAAAATTGAACAAAATGTAATGTTTTTCTGCCTGCTGTTGGCTGCATCAAGAATACTCCTCAAATTTACAGCTCCCTTCTCCCTTAACAAAATGGGCCCACAAATGTAACAACCCAAACAAATGTAGCAACACTAACTGCAGAGACTTCCTCAGCCTGAGGAAGGGTTTTTAAACCCGAAAGTTTGCTTAAAAAATGTTTTTTCCAACTATTTAAGTTGGTCTAATAAAAGAGACCAGATTCACCCAAAGAACCTTGACAGCCCAAGCCTATCAACTGAGCAGCCCGGAAAGCAATGCATCCATATTTGATCATTTGCCTCTGTAACAAACCTTTGTGAACAGATGTGGTTTGCACTGTGGCCCGAAGGATAACAAACTCAAGCTGCTTTTGGACCAATAGAAGACATGAATTTCAGAGTCAAGGATTGGCAATTGAACTGGAATTTCATAGGTTATTACTGCCCAGATGTTTTTCCAGCTTTAGTGACACCGGATTTTTTCTAGTTTTGCATCTTAACCAAATGTTATATGGCAAGTTACAGACAGGTTAATAATCACAATATTCCAGCACAGCAGCTGGATAAATTGCATCCAGAATTTATTTTTTAAAAAGTCACCAAAATTACCAAGGCAGACTGCCCTTACTGCTGTGAGAAACTGCATGTTGAAAGTCTTTGTTTGGGCCTCAATGCTAGGAAGAACATTTTTTGAGTAAGGATCAAGGCAATATGTATGGGGGGTAGGCTAGACTCAAGGTACTGGGTAGTTCTGAAAGAAGTGAAAAAAAAATTAAGAAATGGATCATTCCATCTTGGTAACAGTCCTCTAGATTGCAGGAGAGAGGCCTTCAGCCTCTGTCGGCAATCCTTTGTCACTCTTAGAAGCTAGTTGCTTGCTATTTAAAGATCACTGGCAGGCTATACTCCCATGTGGAAGTGTGCCAGCCCTGAAGCCATCCAAGTCCGGTTGCTCTACTCTGCTTTTCTTTTTCTATGACATGTTGGAAGACACTAAATCAAGGTATCAACTGAGAATCCCAGACACTGTAAGATTTAATAATCATGATTAGAAAAAAAAATTGTAAAATTTCTCTGCTTTCTTAGCATCCCCAATGAAAGAGAAGCAAAACAGGAAAGTCTCAATTTTTTCACCAACTCCTGCAGGGAGTAGGTGATAAATATGTGGAATGGAGCCATCTGGCCATTTTGAAACCCAATATATATCTATATCTGTCCCAACCGAAATATTGGCATGAAGAGCATCGTAATCTGTTTCTTTTTAGGGCTGACTAACTCTTGGGCATGACTAAGAGTGCTATGGGAGTCCAGCATGCAGCCACTTCACAGTTGCTGAGCAGTCGTGGTGGTTCAGTTCCAGGGAATCCAATGGCGAGTAGAGCTAGCTAATTGATTGGGATCCTGCTCATCTCGGATACTGAATTATTTTGCAAACAGGAGGTCTTGTACCTAGAGTTTTGTGACCGAGATGAGCTTTGCGAATGCCTTAAGGAATTTCACTCTGACATGTTGTGATCAATAGATCCAGAGAATCCTGAAGCTTTGCTTTACCATGCGTGTAAAGGCCAGATGCTCAAGTATTTGGTTTTACATATGACCTGCGCTGTGCAGTCATTATTAGGCCATAGTTATGTAAACATTCACTGTATATTTAAATTTGCTCCATCTTTGAAGTGAATTCCATTGCTTACAGGAATAATTTTTCTCAAAAAAGTCAAACGTGCTTTTAACTTTTCAAGATACCCACATAGAAGTCTGAAAATACAATTTTCTCCTCTATTGATGTGGCTGTTTTTGGTCCTGTGTTTCTAATGAGACATACTCTAAAATTGCAGCATATTGTTAACAGGCTGGCTAATTACTCTCTTAAGTAATCTTACTAAAAGTCACTGATTACAGGGTTTGAATATTCATCCATTAGCTGTTGAATTATTTTATGATAATAGGGGTAGATTTCTGAGAGAATTATTTTTATAGTCGGCTTACAGATTTCTCACTGAGTTGTGGTTCAACCATGATATCCCATATCCTGGATTTCATAGCTGTGAGAGGTTGGTTTACTTCAGTGATTCCCAAATGAGGTGCTTTGAGATCCTTTCAAGAAAGACGCGGGGTGCCATGTGATGCTAGTATTGTTAGGTGTGAAAACATGATTCGCAAGATCAACCCAGCGATTTCTAGTAGGAATCCATGCTGTTAAAGATATGCTGACCTCTTTGCGGTCTTTGAGTCCTTTTCAAGAGAAGAACTCTTCTATTTTTTTTTGAGTCAAAAATGAGTGAAGACTAAGAGCTGGCATTTTCCAAAGGGAGTCTTGGGTCTAAAAAGGCTGGGAATACTGGTTTACTTAAAGAATTGCAGTGTTTGCTAGTGGTGTATTTTTCAGTGCCTTTTTTAAATCCCCTTTTATAGCTGATAGTAATTTTCATTAGTTGGTTGCTTTGTGTTGATGTACCATGTTATTCTTTCTTTCCCTTGTGAACTGAGCTGAAACCACGGAGTCCTTTCATCTAGGCTAGTGATTCAGGGTAGTAACACTTCTTCTGTTGTTTTTCTGTTGACTGTAACTAGATTTGAACCAAAGATGCAATAGCAATAACATGTGTATCCCATTGCTAATTCTCCAAGCCTTTCAGTTCTTTCAGAAACCCAATTTAGCATAAATATAGGTGGTGTATATTCTTCCTTATAGCGTGCAGTATCCTGCCAGGCATATGGAAAAATAAATCTCATCTGGAACGTGACCTGGCCATCTTGTGTTTCTGGAATTAGTCTAGAAGCTCAAGGATGGAGCAAACATCAGGCTAAAATAATAACCGGGATATGGTTGTTTTCACTGGTCTGTCTACAGTGTATTTGCCTGTGGATCTGAATTGTAGTATAACGTCTGCATTTCTTTATAGTAAGGAGGTGGTTACCTGTATATTAAGTTAAGACTTAAAGAAACTTTTTCTGTCTTTATTTATTGTCCAGGACTGTCAATTCATCATCTTTATTTAAAAAAAAAAAAAACCCAAAGAAGAAATACCTGCCTTAAATTGTATGGGTTGCATAAGATAATATCACATGGGCAAGGTGGCCCTTTTCATTTTGGTGGCCTTGCTTTAATAGATTTTAAAAAATGTGATCTTTTTCTCCTGCGCTACTTTCTCTTTCTGAACAGGTTAAGATTATAATTGATTTTCTTAAACCTTTTTTTTCTAATGACTTTGCTATAAAATTGGACTGTGTTGCACCTAAGAAGAGACATTTCAGTTTGAAGAATTTCTGTTTTGTATCTTCCAAGGATGTTTCCATTGATTTTCAAGGCTTAACAGGCTTGTGTTGCACTACTTTTAAAGGGTTTTGTGGTTGAAAATTGTAGGACAGAGAGTCCTAAAGGAGGTGGACTGAATTCATTTAGCTTTAACTTTTATATCCTAAACCTTCACTTTCTTTTTCTTCTCTAAAACTACACATTCAGCTGTGCACCAAAGTATTTGTATGGCTTCTTTTACCACATCTAGCTCTAATGGCTCCTAAGGAAAATATAAGTACCGTTTTTAAAGAGAAAACTTAAGGAATCTGAAGAATGGATTGACACACACAAACAGAAAATAGAAGCAGAATACTCAGTGCTTTGGACAGGAAGGAGAATCGATCTTTCAGATCTGGATATAACATGTTTGGTGTCAAGTGAAAGGCTACCTCATTTTATTGACAAAGATAGCCTGGCAGCGTGCTTCTGAATAGCTCACAAAACTTATGTTTCATACACCTAACACTATAAGCAGAAATGTTCTCTCTGAAATTACTATATACTTTTTTTAAACAGGGAAAATATCAGTGTATAGAAAATAGCACTAAAATATTTTCAATTCTATTGGAAGATTTCGGAGCAAAAATACCTGAACTTATATTTCTAAATCACTTCTATATAAATCACAATCTACAAACTGCAACAGGCATGTAATTTAGAGCTGTCCAAATTGTCCATAAAACCGTCATTCATGATTCTTGGTGGGAGACCAGAGCAAACAGAAACCTTGGGAATGAAAAAGAGTGAAATGCCATTTGCACAGACTTCCCTTTTGGAATTTATTTGGGGCCTTTGTACATATGGTATACAGCTTGAAGCTGCTTAGGAATTTTCTGGTGAAACAAAAATGCGTGCGTGTGTGTATATGAGAGAGAGAGAGAATGTGTGACCATGACTGTGCATACCGTTTTGGATGGGATTTTCATTGGGAAAGTTTTTGCAGTCACCTGGGATATAGATAGTTCATGAAAAAAGATGATCTGTCTGATTCGGACTAGGGACTTTGAACCTCAGTCTCCCATATCCCAATTGCATGCTGTGACCACAACAACTGTGCTATTTTAAATAAAACTTCCCATAGGAAGTAGGTAGGTATAAGAGTGTGGTTGTACTATACTCAGGGTGTTTGCCTAAAGTAATTGAATTGCTGAATGTTTCTACTAAAAATTCCTAGAAGCATAATAGTTAAATGGCACTTAGTTCTGAAAACTAATGAAAATTTAACAGTCCATTGAGAAGAATGTGGTGTTTCAGGCTTGCAGTGTGAGGACTTATTAGGTTGGCAGTGTCTTCAGGCACTTACGGAAAGCTTTATCTGGAACAATAAGAACTGCACACATTTTTAGTGAAAGGTTAGGTCCCACAAAAGTGATGGGAGGCCACCAGCAAAAGTCTGGTGGGATATAGGTATATCAACTAGCTAAATCTGTGCCCCAACTTTTCATTTTCACAGCACATCTAATACATATGAATGTGCGAGGGTTTGACATGGCAATCTGGGGGAATCCCTAGGTGAATGGTCGCCTGTGTATGCAGGGGACTGGACCTGATGAGGCCCCCTTGGTCCCGTGTTCCTATGTGAATGAATTCTCAGAAAATTTTTTTGGGGACCAAAGTTAATGTTGGTATTAGTATCACCAGGAGAGCCCGTCAGGATTAGGAAGGGTCCCATTGTGCGTCATTTTGAACAATGAGTTGTTGTCTCAATCAGTTTGTAATAGAATTCAATATAAGATGTAATAAGTGGGAGTACTAAGTACATGGAAACAATGAGATTGAGAAAATGAGTGATAGTTATATCAACTGTCTGCACAACTAGTGCACACAAGTTAGATAAGAGTGTTAAACTAACAGGAATTTCTGGTACGCTTACCTTCTAAAAATCATCACTTCCAGCAGACAGTGAATTTGAATGTCATGTCTGAGGCTGCTAGCACCATCATTAGAACTGGGCTTAGAGCTGTCTCTGTTCTGGTTTTGGACTATGCAATTCTTAATAAAATGTTCAGTAAACATCTTTGATTTGCAAGGGAAACTATTTCATTTGGGTTGAAAAGGGAACCTGTTAGTACCACTCTAAAAAGGAGGTGCCAGACTACTGCATCTGGCAGCACAGTTTGGGGTGGTGAGCAGCCAACACTGGTGGAAGAAGAAGGTTGGGGGCTATTTAGAAAAGCTGGATGTGTTTAAGTTTATGGGGCTGGTTGCGATGCACCCAAGGATGTTGGGGGACTTGGCTGATATGATTACAGAGTTGCTGGCCATTGTCTTCGAAAACATATGGCAATCGGGAGAGGTCCTGGATGATTGAAAAAGGGCAAATATAGTGCCCATCTTTTAAGAAAGGGAAGAAGGATCTGGGGAGCTACAGAACAGTCAGCCTCACCTCAGTCCCTAGAAAAATCATGGAGCAGATCCTCAAGTAATCTGTTTCTAAGCACTTGGAGGAGAAGAAGGTTATCAGGAACAGTCAGCATGGATTCACCAAGGGCAAGTCTACTTACTGCAGCTACCGCCCCTGCTCTCCCCAAGACAAAACGAAAGGTGTTTGTTGTGGGAGACTCCCTCCTGAGGCGGACTGAGGGGCCAATCTGCCACCCCGACCCCTTAGCCCGGCAAGTCTGCTGCTTCCCGGGGGCCCGCATCCGGGACATTACGGAGAGGATCCCAAAGCTCCTTAAACCCACAGACCACTATCCCGTGCTCCTTATTCATGTGGGCACCAATGACACTGCTCGGAGCACTCCCAGCCAGGTCATGAGGCGCTACAGGGATTTGGGAGCGGGGCTTAAGGGTCTGGGGGCACAGGTGGTGTTCTCGTCAATCCTCCCAGTCTCAGGCTATGGGCTGAGAAGGGACAGGAGGATCTATGTGGTCAACCAAAGACTGCAGCGCTGGTGTCGTCAGGAAGGCTTTGGCTTTCATGACCACAGCCCGCTCTTTGGCGAGAGAGGCAGTGAGCTGCTGGGAAGAGATGGCCTCCACCTCTCTCCCCTAGGGAGGAGGCTCTTCTCAGCCAGACTGGCTGACCTGCTCCACCGGGCTTTAAACTAAGCCCGTTGGCTACAAGATTTTTTTAAATTGCATATGGTAATGTAAGGGTTTTTTTAAATGTTCTTTGTTATACCAAGGCAGGGGCAAAGGCAAAAGAGAGGGTAGCAGTGTGTATTCAAAGTTGTGCTGTTTTCCACTCTCTCAAGGACGGCTTTGCTACCCTCCTACACTGGGCAGTGCTACAGTCAGAGTGATGAGTGTCTGTGTTTTCTGCCTGTCAGCAAAGGTGGATCAGGCCTGCATGACCTCAGCAGCTTGCTAGGCCACAGCCAGGAAGGTTTGAATAGCCCCATAGAAAAGTCCAGCGTGACCCACTGCTGACACAGGCAAATCTTTGGGCCTGAACGCAGAGCATCCTGGTTCTCTCTCCGATACAGCTCTGAGCATGGTGGGTTCCTAGCATTACTAAAGAAGATCGCACTTGTTCTTGCACACAAGGTGCAATTCTTTTCCGATGCAGAGTGGAGTGCCACTTGAAGATGAGCCAAGGTACTGTAAAGAGCTGTATCTCTCCCTCATCTGTCTTGCTTCCTTTTTGGGAATGTCACGAATGAATACCCTAAAAGAATTCAGCTTTGTTCTTCCAACCAGCTGTTGCTCAGCTGGAATACTGCAATTGTGAAATCTGCCCTGGAAAATGTGTATTTGTTTTGCTCTGCTTTGTTTTGTCATCTGCCGAAGTAGGAATGCTCCTTTTCATTCTGTGATGGTTGAAAAGAGGGGCTTGGTGTTGGTGTTATATAGCATAATTAGGAATTATCTATATATGTAATGCTGCCTAAGAACTAATTCAGCAAGACCTCTGTTTCCAGAACGCCTATGAGAAGTACACGAATATACAGAATTGAGCTATAAGGTGGAAAACCCTTCCAGATGGGGACTTGTATTTTTTAATATGTAAAGCATTTAGTGACTTTTGAGTGCTATATAAATACCAAATAGCACAGAAAAGATACAAATGGCACGCAACCGACTGTCAGTGCAGCAAATTAAGCTTCTGTTTATAGCAGGAGTGTAAATATAGGGTTAACGGTTAATTCATTTAATGATGAATGTGACACCACTGTGTTATCCTGTAAGAACGTGAATAGAGATTTGCAGCAGACAACATGCTGTGAGCCCAAAAGAATAGGAAACTACTGCCTGCTTTTTTTAAAACTATTGCAAAATGTGGACACAATACTTGGACATAATAGACTGTGTCTGACAACATTTGTACAGTATGTAGCGGAGTGAGCCCCACTCAGCTTCCTATAGTTATCCATATATAGTGACTAAAATTGCAGACACTGAATTAACTCTGAATAACATATGAGCTGGAGTGACAGCCTTCATGTGGTTCTAGAAGGATGAGAATAAGATAGATGGCTGTTTGTGTAGATGTACTAAACTGCAAATCCAGGGGTCCATAGAGTATGGAAAATATGCCAAAAGCTGGGTTGTCCCTTCCATCCCACAGACCCCATTGATTTCCTGCAGGGCAGGAATCCCCCCTTGCAGAGCAGCTTGCAAGATCAGGGTAAATCCATTTCTAGTAACAGACTTTCTCACGCACCCTACCCACTACATTCACGTTTCTCCACTTAGCCCACCTTGGCATCCTTCTGAACCCTGTTATTTTTCAAAACTATTTGGAGAATAGAGAGTGAGTTCTGAATGCCAGCAAGCAACTCTGCCTCTACTGAACCAAGCGGAGAAAGCAGTTGCACTTGAATTTCCCAATTGCCAATTCTCCTTTTTCCTTTCTAACACCAGAATGGAAAGAGCTTTTAGCAAAACTCTCTCTCTAACTTTAGCGGCTGCTCCAGTACCATATAAGGAGACGGGCCATTTCCAAGATCCAAAATATTGAGGGTTTCAGGAGGTTGAGAAAATGGCGAGTTCATATTTATACAGAAACAAGTGGTATGTCAATCCAAATCACAGAACCCGTGCAAAATGCACTCTCTGACAGGAACGCCGCTAAGCAGCGGCGTTCAGCGCCTCGTTTTTAGGCAATCGTCAGGTAAAGCTCCATCTAGAATAGATTGAACTAAAGCAAGATGACAGGAACTGGGAACCCCCAAATCCGAAAGAAATAGCTTTAGGGATGAAAAAGGAGAGTGTGTAAATAGCAAAAGTAGAGGTACCACATTTTGGAGCCAATTGCTTTAGAGAATAAGTGTGTTTTTAAAAACGGATTAAAATAGATTTCTGCAATGGAGGAGCAGGGAGTGCACAAACATTTTTATTTTTGCTCTCAAGCAAATCCCGGGACGTCATTCTCCCCCTGTACTCGGCCTTAGTGAGGCCGCAGCTGGAGTACTGTGTCCAGTTTTGGGCTCCACAATTCAAAAAGGATGTGGAGAAGCTTGAGAGAGTCCAGAGAAGAGCCACGCGCATGATCAGAGGTCAGGGAAGCAGACCCTACGATGACAGGCTGAGAGCCGTGGGGCTCTTTAGCCTGAAAAAGCGCAGGCTTAGGGGTGATCTGATGGCCACCTACAAGTTTATCAGGGGTGACCACCAGCATCTGGGGGAACGTTTGTTCACCAGAGCGCCCCAAGGGATGACGAGGTCGAATGGTCACAAACTACTTCAAGATCGTTTCAGGCTGGACATAAGGAAGAACTTCTTTACTGTCCGAGGCCCCAAGGTCTGGAACAGCCTGCCACCGGAGGTGGTTCAAGCGCCTTCATTGAACACCTTCAAGATGAAACTGGATGCTTATCTTGCTGGGATCCTATGACCCCAGCTGACTTCCTGCCCTTTGGGCGGGGGGCTGGACTCGATGATCTTCCGAGGTCCCTTCCAGCCCTGGTGTCTATGAAATCTATGAAAGTCCATGCCTGACCAACTTGATTGCCTTCTGTGATGAGATGACTGGTTCTTTGGATGTGGGGAGAATAGTGGACATGATGCACCTTGACTTTACTAAAGTTTTTTTTATATGGTTTCCCACAACATTCTTGCAAGCAGACTAAGAAGGTACAGGTTGTATGAATGAACTGTAAGGTGGATAGAAAACTGGGCTCAAAGGGTAGTTAGCAATGACTGGATGTCTATTTGGCAACTGGTGTCAAGTGGAGTGCCCCAGGGGTTGGTCCTGGGACCAGTTTTGTTCATTCTTTTCATCAGCGACTGGGAAGATGGGATGGAGTTCACACCTCAACAAGTTTGCAGATGACACCAAGCTGAGGGGAGTAGTAGATACGCTGGTGGTAGGGCTAGGATTCAGACAGACCTCAAAAAATTGGAGGATTGGACCAAAATAAATCTCATGAGGTTCAACAAGGACAAGTGCAAAGTCCTGCACTTAGGTTGGAACAATTCCTTGCACCAGTAGAGGCCTGGCTATGCATCAGTTCTACAGAAAAAAGACTTGGGGGTGACAGTGGACAATAAGCTGAATATGAGCCAACAGTGTACCCTTGTTGCCAAGAAGGCTAACAGCATGCTGGCCTGCATTAGTAGGAGTGTTGCCAGCAGATTGAGGGAAGTGATTATCTATTCAACACTGGTGAGTCCACATTTGGAGTACCGTGTCCAGTTTTGGATCCTCCACTATAGAAAGGATGTGGACAAATTGGACAGAGTCCAGCAGAGGGCAATGGAAATGGTTAGGAGGCTGGGGGGCATGGCTTATGAGGAGACACTGAGGGAACTGTGCTTTTTTTTTCAGTCTAGAGAAGAGAAGACCGAGGGTGATTTAAGAGCAGGCTTCAACTCCGTGCAGGGTGTTTCCAAAGAGGCTGGAGCTGGACTGCTCTTAGTGGTGGCAGATGGCGGAACAAGGATCAGTGGGCTCAAGTTGCAGCAGGGGAGGTTTAGGTTGGTTATTAGAAAAAAATTCTCTCATGAGGAGGGTGGTGAAGCACTGGAACAGGTTACCCAGAGAGATTGTGGAGCTTCCATCCTTGGAGGTTTTTAAGACCCAGCTGGACAAAGCCTTGGCTGGGGTCATCTAGCTGGGGGTGGTCCTGCTTTGAGCAGGGGTTGGACTAGATGTGACCACCTTCCAGCCCTAATTTTCCACGATTTTCTATGAGGTAGATTCAAATTCAATAGCTCTCTTCTGCAGAAAGTCACTATTTTGCAGTTCTTTGTGGTACACTTTTTTTCCCACATTGGTACTTGGTTTGGTCTTTCATTTGCTGTACCTTTTGTAATTTTAAGGCTAATTGCCAAAGGGCCATTGGGTTTAACTAATTTTTTTTTTAGATTGGATCAAGCTATTTTTATTTCTTTTGGTCGATTCCTTTCACAAGGTCAGAGGGAAATCCAGAGCTGATCATTGGGACTCCCTTGGCAGGGGTTTATAATAGAGGAGCTTAATTCTGTTTGGTGCGTTTTGCTTTCTTAAGTCTGAACATGCTTGAATTTCACCAGCTCAGTCAGCAAGAGCTACGTGCTCTCTAAGTCTTGCATCCTGTCTGTGACCTGCTTGAGCCTTATGTGCATGAGGAGTTGGACTGAAATGGTTCTGAACTTAGATGACTTGTTTGCTGTCCTCCATGGAATGCCAACATGGGAATTTTATGGACTTTTTAGTTAGCACAGGAAGTCTTACTGTGCTCATGGGAATTGTTAGTGACCTTTAACCCCAGGTCATGTATTTTTCCTGATGAGGTCTCAGAAGGCTTCCAATGCCTGAAGCTCTTAAATCAAGTAGTTATGATTATTGCGTATTTCTGCATGTATTGAATGAAATTGGATGCTAAGTCATTTGAGCAAGCTGGAGAGAGAGCTGAAAAGGCACTGAAGAGGACAAAAAAGGCACAAAAAGAAATAAGTAGCTTTTTGAGGGATGTAGATCTCTGTGTGTCTAATATATCACGTGGAACTTCATATTTAATGTATATAGCATTGTTCTTCGGTGGGTCTCCAGGTCTTTTGTGAATGTTCAGCTTCTATTTCCCTCTTGAGGTAGACACTGAAAAAGGAACACAAAGGTTTTGTCTTTAGTGGGGATTTGCCTTAACTGCAGCCTTTGGCAGTTAACAACTGATTTGGCTGGCAACATGCAGTTCCCTTGCGTAGGCAGGCAGAACTGCTATATTTGCACTGCTGCAGCTTATCTTGGTTTCAGATGGACAGAAGTGAAGCCACTAACTAGCGAGGCAGGCTACCTCCACTAGGGTTTGCCCCAATGAAGCTTCACCAATGGCTAGCTGTGGCTGCCAAGATAATATGCTCCTAGTGTAGACAAGATCTAAGGCATGGAGAGATTATATCATGTGAACTAATGACAGGCCTGGGAATATAAATCAAGAGTCTGGTTCTTTGTTCTAACCACTAGATGCCCTTTTTCTTGGCCATATCCCTTGAATCCTTGCCCCATTGGAAGCATCAGAACAAGACTTCCAGTTAATTAACAGGCTGGCAACAACCACCTTACCCTCTCCTTGGTGCTGAAAAGTTCTCTGAATGCTTGGTAAGGCATAGGATGGTCAATACTGTTACTTTTGTGTGTCTCTGAATAGTGTGTGGGTAGTTTGTTGATATCTGATATTTCCCTATTTGTGCTTAGTGCTGGCATATTATTGCTACATGAAGACATTAGACCCCTACATTTTTTTTCTTTTAATGGAGTGCAACTGGCATGCTTGCTTTTCAGCCCTGTGCTGTTAATAGCTTAGGCTAGGGAAACAAAAGGGGACTGCCTAAATTTGAGTTTTTATTTATTATTTTTTTTATTTGTTCCTGAATTGTAAACAGATTTGCTTCCTGTGTGGGAGTAGAGCGAAGCACTTGCTTGATTGATTCATTACTTGCAGGGACACAGAACCAGAGGGATCTATCGATTCCACGCAGCCAGCTGAACCCAGGCTGTAATGCACTTAATTGCCCTTTAACAGACTTCACTTTATACAATCCTAAGTTTAGAAAGAAAGTTCCCTGAATTTGCTATCTTATTTAAGACACTGCTTTACATATTACAGTAAGCTCTTTAGTCTCTTCTTGAGGAGGGGTGGCTGGTTTGGGCTCTTTTTCCAGGATAGGATGAGTCAGTGCTCTGCAGGTTTGCCATCCTGTCTAGCCAGTTGTTTTGATCTCTTGACATTCCAGTCTTAGATTCCTGCATCGATACCTTTCCTTTCTGAGCTGCACTCTTTTGTGTAGCTAAATCAGCTGGAGCCTGTGGCTACAAAACTTAAGTCCTTTATGACTAAGCTCTGCTTCTTGATGTGTTTGGGGGTCATCCCTC
>NW_005842740.1:579269-635918 GCF_000455745.1 Alligator sinensis
AGGGATTTGGGATGAATCACATAACACTCAGGTAGACTTATTGGGCTTCAGAAGCAATTAGGCTCCTACTGAACTTAACTTCCTCTTAATTTCTTCAAAGCTGTGAGTCTGTTTAAAAGTGACCTGGAAAAAAAGCTGTAAAAACAAATGTGTGTCTTTTTGTGCTTCATCATGATGTGCATCTATACAGGGTCTTTATAAAGTCCGTGTGCACTTTTAAACTTTAACTTAGGTTGTAGGTATGATAGAAACAATCTGTAGATGGCATTTAAAAGCAAATTTATTAAAGTTTTAGGACAACTAGAGTACACAATGCTAGACTTCAACATAACCACCATCCATCATGATACAGTGCTCGATCTGATCTTCCAGCTCCTTGGAAATGTTTCCCAGTTGCTCTTGAGTTACTGCACTAATTGCACTGTTGATTCTAGCCCTAAGTTTCACCAAAGAACATGGTTTTGACAAGTAAACTACACTTTTAACATGTCCCCATAAAAAGAAGGCCAGCGGTGACAGGTCAGGTGAACGAGATGGCCAAGCAATTGGTCCACCTCTGCCTATCCACTTCTCTGGGAAAAGGTCATTTAGGAACTGTCGTACATTCAGAGCATAGTGGCACGGAGCTCCAACTTATTTAAGAATAAATTCATTATTAGTTATGAAGGCTAGCATTGTGTACTCTAGTTGTCCTAAAACTTTAATAAATTTACTTTTAAATGCTGTTTACAGATTGTTTCTAACATACTTATAACCTAAGTTATTAAAGTTTTTAAAAGTACACAAGGACTTTCTGAAGACCCTGTAGAAGGGTGTTCAAAAACAAACAGAAAAGTTATCTTTAGAAACAGTGGGAACGTGAATCCTCGGGGGCAGCCTGGTTTTGCTGGAGAATGTCTGTGTAGTCCAATGTGTATTTTGAGCTCTTACTCCTTAATTAGGGTGAAGAAGCAGGTGTCCTTCCTCCCGGTGATCATTGGGTTCTGAAGTTAGTCCTTACCAGACTTAAAAAGTTCTGCTGCCAGCAGTTTGTAATGGAAGAGTATGTGAGATGATCACATCCTGTACCTGAAATAGCTCTGTCTGGTGCAGACAGTTCTGAGGGCAAAAGAAGGTTTCTGCCAGCAGAGCTCTTGTTGTCCAGGAGCAGCGGTGTAACTGGTCAGGGAAAAAGTCCTGTAGGAGAGCTGCATCTACATAAGGGGCCTAGCTGCTACCGTGGAGCCACCAGAGTTAAAGCAGAAGCAGCCTTTGTAGTAAAGAGGTAAGTTTAAACATTTTAAATTCAACCCCCTCCAAAAATAAAAATAAAAAAACCCACAAAAAAACCAAAATCGAGACTTTTTTTTAAAGTCCGACTCAAAACCCATTCCCTTTGTTGCTCAATTTCTGTCTCTTGTCGCGCTATCACTAGTTCTTCCATCCCTGGAGAGACAGGGTAGTAAAGATCTGTGTGTTTAAAGTTGGAAGCAAACAGCCCCACAACTTTGCAAAAACCTTTCAGGCTGCTTTTTTCCACCATAAAGAATTTAAAGGAAAAAAAAAATAAAGGCACACACCCAATCTCATTTTTTCTTTTCAGGTCACCTTTAGAGCAGCACCGAGTAGGCTGTTATGATTGATTGGGATTGCGGGGCTGCCTTTCCTTTCTCCCACCCCCAGGTGCTGCGTGACCTCTCATTCTCAACCGTGTACCTCCTTTGTGTCAGGGCTAGTGCTGCAAAGAATTAAAGTAGTTTGTTAGATAAACTTCCAACTTTTTATCTACTAAACTCAATCCAGCCCTGGGCATTATGGATAGAATGGCTTGGAAAACAGGAAGATGTGGTTTTCTTCAAAGGCTTTTGCTGATGCTGGAAGAAGGACATTTTTTCGAACAATAATCCATTTTGTGGGAGCTGAGTTTTTGTAGTGCTATCTGTATTTGAACAGAGAGGAATAGGTTTGAATGGGCATAACACTAAAATGCATCT
Organism: Alligator sinensis; assembly: GCF_000455745.1. Taxonomy (NCBI): domain Eukaryota; kingdom Metazoa; phylum Chordata; order Crocodylia; family Alligatoridae; genus Alligator; species Alligator sinensis. The sequence continues at coordinate 581,243 of NW_005842740.1, forward strand.
TAGAAAGATGCCTTAGTTGGTTTGAAATAGCCTGTGGCTCTTTGAAGTACACAGCATCTGCCGTGAAGACTGAGGTGCAGGCCAATGTACAGCTGCAGTCTCTCGCCTGGCTACTTCCATGCGGGAGCGCAGTGCTTTGGAAGCCTCTGAATTTCTCCGTTTGGAAAACTGACAGTTCGATCAGCATCCTAACCTGGGACACATGCTTTGACTCCTTCCGCATGCCTATTGCTTGAGATGTCATCCTCCAGGAGGCAGGAGAGCTTGTCAGAAGTAAATGAATTTGCTAATGAGCTTTCCTCCTGGAACACCGAGGCGATGCCAAGCGACACGTTGGGAAGTGCCAAGCAGGAGGGTAATGGCTCCTCCGCACTGCCTGTCAGCAACGGGATGTGGTTTGTTTACAGTCCCCATTTGATCTCTCTAGTCCTCCTGTCAGTGCTGAGCAGAGATGAGACTCCCACGATGGCCCAGAGGAATGTGAAGTTTCTGAGCCAATATCAAATATCTCGTCAGAGGAGAATGTGGCTTGAGGCTTAGGAGCAAACAAAATTAAGCTGTGTATCTTGGGCTCTTCCATCCCATCCCGGGGTATTTATCATTCTGACTGCACAGTTGCATTGTAGTTGACTGCAGAGCAGAGGGAGTTTATTAAACTGTGGGAATCACTGCTGAGCGGGTAACTAATTTTATGAGATTAGGTGAAAAGCTGTGGCAACGGGGAAAGGGCTTTGAGCAGTGGCAGCACTTTAGATTTCTTCCTCTGAAGCCCGTTATGAGAAACATTTATGTAAGTTGCCAAAAGGAAAAGCTCAACTCTTCTATAGGGAGGGTGCTCAGTATCTTAACGGACCGGCCTGGGTTCAAACTTTGCTTTAGGTACTAGGAGAAATTGGTGTAATCTTCTAATTTGGAGGGTGTACTGTTGGGCCATCATAAAATCAGTTTGGCAAAGGGATAGTAAGCTCTTTCAGCACCCAGAGCAGAGCTGCGTGTGTGTGGGGGGCTGTTATCTTAATACTGGGGAGCATGAGGGGGGAGAGGGAATGGAGGTGGGCAGGCAGTGGGGCCTTATCTGCCCTAGCTTTTGGCAGCAGCTACTAGCGTTGCGGCTCTTGGTGTAGCAGGGTAGGCTCAGGCTGTTGCAGCTGAGGGACATGCTTGCTGCGTGCTGCCTGTAATAGTCCCCTGCAAATTATGCTGCTGTAGTTTGGTATACATACTAATCGTTGCCCAAGTGTCAGCCAAGATTGGTATTACAAGACTTATTGTTGGACTTGGGTGAAGAAAACCAAATAGCTCCTGGCTGTAGTAATTTAATTTCTTTGTGTTTGTGAGTGCTGAAAGGATGTACAATAAAATAACCTACCTGGTGTAACAAGGTGACGTAGTCTCTGGTTGAGCCCAACCTGTTGTTGGATGCAGAAGTTCTACATGGAAATGTGAAGGTGGTAGGAGTAGTTCTGTGGGTAAAAAGGTAGAGGTCCTTGGGCATATAGGGCATTTATGCATGTACCTTTGTCTGCTCCAACGCGCCAGAAACCCAGCACGTCAGAGCAGACTCCATTAATTGAGCCTGTGGAGCATGCAAGCTGATGCACCTAGTGTTGCATCGCATGCATTTGTATAAATGGTGAAATGCATATCAGTGCACAGAAAATGGCAGCGGCGCGCTTTTAAACTAAAACAACTTCAGTGTTTTACTTCAAAGGCATGCTGCTGCCATTTTTTCAGCACTGACGTGCATTTTCCCATTTATATAAATGTATGTGCCGCAGCTCTGGGTGCACTGTGGCACATGCATGTGTACAAATACCCCTAGTAACAGTTTAGATAATATACTGAGTTGTAGGTGCTCATATTTTGATTGTCAGTAAACGTACGTCCCCAGGCAGAGTCTGGCCCAGGCTTCTCTGGGCTGCATTAGAATAGGCTAAGAATTAAGGTAAACATTTTAGTGTCCAGATCCCATTTTCAAAACTGTCTTCAGATACCCAGGTTGCTACATCTCCTATGAAGTTGTTCCACCTTTAGCAGTTTTCAGAATATCTATCCTTAGTCTGTTCTTGCAGCCTTTTGTTGTACACTTATAAGCAAGGGCTACCATCAGAAGTAAGTGGACCCCAGTATTGTTTCTAGATATTGCACGGATTTCCTAACAGTATTATACATTATGAATATTTCAGTCTTGAATTAAAACACAGGTTGGGGAAAAGATGGAGCCAGTAGCATAAAATCTGGACCTGTCAATTCAGTCATATATTACTTGCGGAGGTTTAATGCATAAATACAATAAACCTGTGATACTGCTGAATCACATTGGGAACTTTAAATTTGTGCCTTCTTTTTCTATTTCAGACCTTTCCACCGTGTTTTACAAACCTTTCCTTAATTTCTTGGCATTGAGCTACCAGCTTCGGATTTAATCACAGGTTGGGGCATCAAAGTTCACAGCGTTTTCCTGGTTTGCAGAGACTACAGGCTCTTCTTTGGCAGACAGATCCTTTCTTTCTGACAGCTTGCTTCTCTTCTTTGCTTCTTTTCAGCAGTGCATTAATAATCCTGAGCGTTCTCTGTGCCTTCTACAAAGCTGAAAACTGAACAGGTCAATTGGGGCAAGGAGTAGAGAGGAAGGAAAAATAGCGAAACCCAGACACATGAAATGCACTTGTTTTGGGTGTGAATTATGTGCTCTGAGCTGAGGCTATTTGCTTGTGCGGCATTTTTCATTTTGAAACCAAGGAACCAACTTTCCTTCAGTATATGAACAAATCATTCATTTAGGGTCCATTTAAGCCCTTTGTGCCTGAAGGCCTTTTAAGGGTTGTGGGTGATTTCAAGAGCTCTTTGGCCTGCTTGGCAAGGAAGGTCCTGGTGTGTCCCATTCTGAATACAGTCGGACTAGAAGGGGAGTTGTTGTAGGCAAGTGGCCCTTATGAGCAGGGTTCCTCCCTGCCACCCCACCAATTAGAGAAACTGTTTGTGAGTGGTTCTTCAGTTGTTTTTTAACCTGTAGGAATTAAAAAAAAAAAATACAACTTACATACAGATGGCATGTAAGTGACTGGATTCAGGAGGAAAATTATATGACTTAAGTTTGAACAGGCATGGAGCATTTTTTTGGGTTTTTTTAGTGTAATTGGAAAGGAGACACCATAGCTGAGCTTTGTAGCAAGCTAAAATTGTTTGATTTCACAAAAAAACAGTCAGTGCTGTACTTAAACCTTAAACCAAGCCAAGGATTGGAAAGTATTTGTATTTCCTATATTCTGTCTTGCTCCATGCCTCTCCCCCTGCCCTCCCCTCCCCCTTTAGAGGAAAAGTGATAGTTTGGCAAAAGAAATGTCTTAATGAGTGAATTAAACTGTGCGAAAAGAAAACTCTCATCAGTCCAGCATGGGGCAGATTTCCTTTGTGAAAACTCCACTTAGCCACAAGATATTTAAGTTGTTGGGTTTTTTTGTTTTGTTTTGTTTTAAACCTAGTACAGGAAATATATGGGTTATTTTATTTGTCAGCTCCTCAGCAATCTGTGGAGAAGTATATGAGCTTGACTATTACTATCACGGTGATGATTATTTGTCCTTGATTATAGGATGTTGATAGCTAAGAGAAGTATCCTGGCTGTGGGGTCTGCGTGTTGTGCTGAGAAATACTGTATTGTCTTGCCCACAAAATTATAAATGGAACAAGAAATGTAGGGGGGGCAACTCAAACAAGTAAATGAGAAAGGAGAGATATATATTCTCCCAGAGGTAAAAGAAACTAGAGTCTGTGCTTGGTATTTGAGAGCTTAGTTTTAACCTATTAAAATCTTCAGTAGTTTCTAGTTACATTAACTTAATTTGTGAGCTTCTATTTTAATGGGAAAGGCATGAGGAGAGCTAGTTTATCAGAGGTTGTCTGGGTATGTATGAGGCTTTATTGTGCTCAGTATGCCCTAGTGCACAGTTCCATAGATTTATTCATAGAACAGTTGTGGAAAATGTGGGCCATGTGTTATTTTTGTGAATATTATATATAACTCTATTTACCTGCCTGCTATTGCTCCATCTGATTGCATGAGGTTAAAGCAGAAGGTAAGAGGAAGCTGGAAGTGAAACAGCGGTCAGGAATAAGATACCTCTGGGTAAACAACTTTGCTGCAGTAAAATTGGGAAGATGCTGTCTCCATGGTTTAAGGATGGAGAGCAAAAGGGTGCTAAAGAAGTAAACTCTTCCAACACCGGTTATTGTTCTTGCAGCCCACCTTAGCCACTGGGAAGTGATTTTGGGGTGCTGAATAAACTTGAAACTGGAAATAGAGTCGCCAAAACCAGAAAAAGTGCATTATTATTCTTATTGTGGTGTGGTGGGTACCCTAGGGACAGCATTTCATGTGGATGTGGTGTTTCCAGTTCAGGAAGTCACCCTCACAAAGTTAGTTCAGGTAAGGTAACCCTGAATGGTACCACATCAAAACCCCTTCTGTAGAGAAAATGAGGAAGCTTGGTCAGAGCTGATTGCAGAAGACCTGAGGTCCTGGGATGCCTACCTACACTGAGGGTGGGGAATTGGTTACTGCGAATCCTAGTTTTATTCACATTGAAATGACTTCCTTCCACATAACACAGTTCTTAGGGCAAATTGACCGGGCAGGTAACCGAAATTTTATGCTTCTATTTCAAAACGAGTAAGTTCATTATGCCTTAATTTAGAACAGGCTGATTCATGTGGATGCATCTCTACTCTGCTGTAGTTTGGGTGTCCCTCCAGTTCTGCTCTCATAACTGCTTCACATCCCGACAGACCTGATGGGACTGAGTGTCCTCTACTAGTCTGGAGTCTCGATGGCTAAATATTACTTCTGTGTTGGTGCTGGTGCTCAACCAGGATTAGACCATTTGTGGTTCTGTCTCCTGGAGTCAACGTCCTAGCGCTATGATGTTCTAGCACTACACTGTGCCTTGTGTATCCACTGGAGCTGTGCAGAGGTTCTGCTTACACCGGTCGGAAAAGAGAGGGTTCAGGAAATCCTTGCAAAGGACCACTGGAAGGAAGATGTAAGCAAAACTGTTGATAAAGGAATGGCCAGGAGGAATCAGAGCCAGGAAAAAAGCCTGCTGGATAAAGGGCAAGGAACTGAAGAAAGCCACTGGGCAGAATCTGGATCTCTGGCAGTACTTGCAACACCTGTTCATATTAGGAGAAGGTGGACAGCATTTTGTCCAGGAAAGCAACTATTGAGCTACATTTTAATGTATACAGTGTAGAAGGCAATATGAACATTAATTTGACCCAAACTGTGACTGCTGAGGAGGAAATCTTGCCCAGGAGCTGGGATTTCACCCAAGACACAAGCCATAGGGATAGGACATGAAGACTCCAGCATGGACAGTCACCTGCTGTGGGGGGATCTCAGTATGTCAGTATTTCTTGTCAACTATCAGATTTTATTTTCTTCAAAGCAAGTAGTATGAAATACAGTGAGAGACAGCTGGCATTTTGTTTGGTGGATGATAGCCATTTGGGGCAGATATGAGCTCATAGCCTAAGTTTTCCTCTGTCCCCATGCTCAACATGGTGATCGTGTTAGTGTTGGGCAGGAGGGAATGCTTCTAAAACAAAGTGGTGTTGTGAAAATGTACAAGTCCCCCAGTGTCAACCCCAGGATTCTCCTTTTTTCTTTGTATTCCCCGTAGAGATCCCTCCTGCCCATCTGCTGCAGTACTTGTCTCTCTCCTCCTAGTGTGTCCATGATCATGACATGGACCTGGCCTTGTGGATTCATATTATGCAACTTTTATACCATAAATTCATCTGAATACTGTAAAAACTGGGCACCATCCAGACCAGCTGACGTCCTGCTTTAATCAGTACTGTCCTTGAGATTTCAGGTTTTATAGAACAGTATGCGGTACGTTGCGTCATAGCATTGTGCACACACATTCTGCAGTATTTGATCGCACCATTCTAGTAGGTACATTTCATGTCATTTTATCAAGGCATTGCATCTGACAGAAAGCATAGCATTTCCGTGTTTGAGCCTTTCTGGGGAAGGTTTCATAATATAAACTTGCATATACCCAAAAATAGTACCGAGATAGTAAGGCACCAGTCAGAAAAAGAGAGCGAACATTTGTTAACCCCCTGTGTTCCAGATAACCATTGCACAGCTTCATTGCACAATAGATTTCATACATATTTGCCTAGCATCTGAAAGCAGAGTTGAAATCACTTTGTGCTCTTATAGTGTTAATGTCACAGGGCAGAGTTATTTCACTGCTTGTTTCAGCACAGGTAGCAATGGTTTTCCAGTGCTACAAGACGCAGGTGAAGTCTTTGGGTAGAGGTGATATCTTTTATTTGACGAACTAAATAAGTGCAAAAAGGTTGTTATTTGCAAGCTTTCAGGTGCACATCCTTCCTCAGGCAAGAAAAAGAAATTAAAAATGGTGAGAGATATCAAAGATGGTCAGAAATCCCTGTTTTGAAAAAAAAAACAACAGTCTTTAGAAAACTGTTCTGCAGGATTTGAGATTTAGGAGGGTTTCAAGGAACCAAAGCAGGGTGTTTACCTGTAGGTATCAAATGTCAGCCACATTGAGGGTGGGTGGGGGCATAAAATCAATGTTAAATATTAGTCCTGGTTGTTGAAATTGGCTTTTTTCTTCTTCATGTTGTGAAGTTTTCATTTCAGATGGCAAAATGCAATATCTTCCATATTTTGGGGATCAAGGCAATAGCTGTGTTGGTCTGAGCACAGTCGTGTTGTGTAGCCATGTTGTGCTCAGACCAACCCGGCTACTGCCTTGATCCCTTTCCAATAGTACGGCACCTTGTGGGAGAGAATTCTGGGGAATAGCATCACTGCATCCGGGATCTATGGTATATCCTCCAACATGAAGACTGCCTTTAGTGGTGCACATGCAAATACTAACCTGCCTTTCTGCAAATCATTCATGCAAATTAACTGCGCATCACCAAATCTTCCCAAACGATGAACTACAAGAAGCTCCATCCACCCTTCGCACATCCTAGAGAACTCAAGGGTTCCTTGCATCAATGCTCCAAGACCACAGGGAAGCAAGCTGGAAAATGTCTCCCAATGCTGGGAAGACGTATTGAGGATAGCCTTTCAAAATTGAGGGGGAATTTTTTTTTTCTTTGACCTGAGAACTGGACAAAAAGCAATAACTGCCTCTTATTTTTATTATATTCGACAGGCCCTACACCTACTAAAGAGATCCTCAAAGACAAAACCCTTAATAGCTTCCCAGTGGCTAGCAAATCCATGGGAGACAAGAGGAGAAGGATGCACAAAGGAAGGTTTTTTTTTTTTTTTGGAGAACTCCTAGCAGTCGCTAGATGGAAAGCCAGTCACCTCAGGAACAGAGGCCATTTCTCTGACCGGAGGAGGAGAGCAAGAAGGCTCCTCAACAGATTTCACTCGGGCCTGGGAACTGATTGAGCAGACCTTTGCCATGACTTACAAGGTAGAGGAAGAGAAGAGGAGGAGAGAGGCAATACCTGGAGATAATATACAGGCTTTACTTTTAGAAATGCATTGCAGCAAAGGGCATCAAGTGACTCCTGTACTAGGCTTTTGGGAGAACTTCATGCATTAGAAGCACAGCAGTTCACACCGTAGGCACCAAACGCAGCTGCATCTCCTCTAGGCTGCGGCAGAGAGAAGTACTATTTCTGGGAGCCCACCCTTGAACTCAAAAAATCAAGCCGTGGCCTTCTGTTACAGCATCCTGACTAGAAGTTACCAGGAGAGGGACCAGGAAGAAAGCTCAGTTTTAAATGTGGTTTTAATCCATTTGTGCTTTTTGAGACCCTCTGTTCTCTTGAATTTACTAAGTCTAGGCTGGAGCACTGGATTTCCAACTTCTGATTGTTTTAGATGCTTGGCTCAAATATTTGCACTTCTGAACAATTGTGCACAAAGTGTATAAACATTTAGTGCACACAGCTGTGGAAAATACTTGTTTTGTTGAGATGCTATTAATGCAGCTTTTTTGAAAGGTTCTGTAATATAAGTTCCATTCAAGCACACTTCTTGAAGTACAGGTACCGTGCACGCAGAGATTTAATAAAATGTTATTAAAATAGCCGTGGAATATTTTATTAAATGCTTCCTCTCAGTCTGATGCTAGATTTGTGGAATGTGTACAAATAACACAAAGGAAATGTTATGACCTCAAGTTTTAATATGATGCATGTTTCAAATCCCAACAGTCTGTTCCTGTCCTCATGGTAGGAGGGCCAGGCGTCCCTAACCTCTTTTGTAATGATTTTGGAGAGGCCTTCCTTCTGGCTGCTTATAACATTTAGAAGGCTTTTTCTCCTTTTTTCCCAATTCTCTCAGGCACCATGGACAGTGTCATAGGAACTTAGGGCTGGGAAGGACCTCCTCGGGTACCTAATCCAGTCCCATTGCAGTTGCAGGCACCTTTTCATGAACTTACTGAGCTCCTGTATAACAGCAGACAGGTTATTTTGTCCCCACTGCTCTGATAAGGATGACTTCCAGAACTTCACTGCTCTGATAATTAGGAACCTTCTTCTGATTTCCAGGCTAGATTTATTCAGATTGATCAGTTCATACCCATTTGGTTTTGTTCCAGACTTGTCTTTATAGTTCTTTTTCCCTCACTGGTGTTTACCCTTCCCGTAGTGCATTTATAGAGAGCAATTATATTTACTCTGTCTTCATTTTACTTTCAGTCTCCTCCCAAACGGTAGAGGCTCTCCATTGCCTTGATCATTCCAGCAGTCAATACGTTTGAACTTAGCCTTGGCTGGACAGAAAGACATAGATCAAGGGATGGTCTCTTTCTCTCTCGCACTTTCTTCCTCCCTCCCTGCTGTATACCTTTAAATTATTTTGGGTGGGGAGAAGTTTTTTGAGGTGCTGGTTACAAGTTCCCAGAAAGCAGCTTCTTGTAGGGGCTTCTCACGTCAACGCATGGGGGTGGCCATTGCAGAATCTGGTCCAAGAGTGGTTGAGCCATGGGGTCCACCTGAAGGGTGCTCATCGAGAGAGGGAGTCTGTGGAGGAAGATCACAGGTGCGACTTGATTGTGAGCCCTGCCATCCCATCAGACGCGTGGTAAGATCAGATGTTTCTGTGAAGATACGTAGGGGAGCTGGAAATTTCAAATGGAATTCAGCCTGTGCGGAGTGTTTCTGGGGAAAGGACTGATATGCATGTGCTGCTTTTTATCTCCTAGAAACAAAGGAAATTCTCTACATTAACTCAGTAATACTCTAACCTTGGAGCTATTCCTAACTGACTCCACAGACATTTCTTACTAGAGGAGACTAATCGTCCAAGCAGTGTGGAGTCCTATCTCTTCCAATTGCTTATAATGAATGTTTCAGAGGAAAGTAGAAAGATGTTGTAATGTATCTGCCCACACATACAGTGCTAAAGCCAGGGACAGACTTTTGGGGTAATAATTTCTTCTTGACCCTAGATTTTTTTCTTTTTTTTTTATCACAGATGGTGTACATTTGGATGCTGTTCAGTCATAGAAATGTCTTATCCTGTCCTGATACTCACTAATCTGTTTTTTTTTTTCTTTCAGTGTCCTCAGCTACCAAGTCATAGTAGCATATCTATTGCTAAAATATTTCCCTTTGTCATTTAAAAATGTATGGGTCACAGTGACCTGAACAGAATGGAAGGGTAATTTTGGAGCTATTCTGGAGTTCTTGGTAAAACCTGCACCCAGTTTGGGGCTGTGATTTTAGTGCTTGCCTATTATCTGGCTGTCATTATTTGCTTTCACTGTATCTGACTTCTTTGTAACTCTTTCTGTTGTGTTCGGTGCCCAGTTCCACTTTCCGTTGTCCTTGGGAAGCTGGTCACCGACATGCATAGAATTGCATCTTTTGTTCAGATGAAGACCGAGGGTATTCTACCTACTTAATAAAAATAGGTTTTTATCCTTTTTAAAATTCTCATTTATTAAACAGCATGAGTATTCCTTTTGCTCTGGATTTCCATATGTTGTACATTTGCAACTATGCCATTTGTAAGATTTGCTAAGGTTTGCCATTAATCTCTGTGGCTCCGTTGTTTATTCTTTGAACTATGCTTTTTAACTTTTCCGCTCTCTTACCTTCCACTTGTTAAAAGCGCTCTTTCCTGTACTATTATTTACCTCCCTGCTTAGCCACATTGATTTACGGTGCCCTTTCAGCTTGTTCGATTTACAGGGAAGAAGCTTGATTTGTAGCCTCGCCCAACTGTACTTTAAATACCTCTTACCCACTCTTGCTTTCCCCTGCATATTGTTATTGAGCACCAGAGAATGTCCTGTACAGCTTTAGAACTGCTAAGGCAGACTCAGACTTCATAATATTTTGAAGTCCATCTTTATTTGGCCTTTCCATGTATCCTCATTGACATCATGATTTAGGTCATCTTTAGGAGCTGCGCTCCAGGATTTGTGTGGAAGTCTGCGTACAAATCGCGTTACTGTTGTCTATGCTTTCAATAACTATCTTATTTTTCTTGTCCGCTTGTCCGTGCTCTAGGCCTGTTTTGAATTTGAACCATTTTTCCTTCAACTTTCTTACCTGTGTTTCTCCATCACTGGGACATACCCCATACCTCCATGCTGTGTACCGAATAGGAATCATATAGTAAGAAATGTTAAGCTGTACGCTCTTTGCTGCTGACAAAATCTTTAGCCCGTGTTTGTAAAGCACCTAGCAGTTCTGGTCCATGGCTGGAAGTCCTAAGCACTTTGTAATTTAAATAATAATGGTGCCTTGGATCAGGAAAGTTGGAGTGTTCTATCCTGGGGCATATAATCTCCATTTTCAGGGAATCTGCAGTGTGTTGTACTTGATTCCCTTCACTGTGAGAACTTTGGACACTTTAAAGCACATGTGATTTTGCACAATGGTGGAGAAGGCAAGTTGAGCTGCACAAATGCCAGCCTTGCCTCTGTTTAAGAAGCAAGAGATCTGACAGATCAGGGAACACTTTTTTGATTGGGATTGAGGTTCACTTGAAAAGCATTACGCGATCCTAGATTTGACTGGCAGTAGTGATGTTGTTTAAGATTTTTCTGAGTATAGCAGGTATTTTTCCCCCCAAGAGACTCATAAGATTTATAATAGTTATATTTTAGTAACATTAAAAAAAATCTTTTAATATTACTTGCATATATTTCTAGAATTATAGTTTGATTGAGTTGAATGTACCATTTTTGATGAAAAAATTATAAGAAAGGAAAAACCAAGTTGTGTCTTAGATCTCTCCCATTATGGGAGATCTTTTATATCTAAATCAAACTACTTTAATTGTGAAAATATATTTTTTAAAAGCACAGTGATATGAGACTTTTCTGTCGCTGTAAGTGCTTGGCTACAGTGTTCAAATAAAAGCACCTGACAGATTTTGTGGTTGTTTCCAAGTCTAGAGGGATCACATATTGCTGATAAGTTTGAATATTAATTGTAGCAATAGTACCATGTTTCAGCTCCCCCATGAGAGTAGAATTCAAAGCTGACTTTTATTATGGTGAATCAGTGATCACTCTTTGCTCCCCAAATAAATCTGAACAGAGCTTCTTCCTGAGCAAAATCTGCTGCTTGAAGATTTTGTGTGTGTGTGTTAAGTACAGGACTGAGGAAAAGTATTGTTTTATCTGGTACCTGTAGTGGTCACAGCAGTACTTATAGCTGGTGTCCCATTTCTGAATGTAATTAGGGAAGTGTTTAATTCATGCATATGATTATTTTCATAAAGCAGAATGGGACTATATCCATACATAAAATTGAGCACGTAGTTTAAATATGTGCAGGTTTGGGACCTGAGTTAGTGGTTTTATTATAAGCCCCATTTATATGTTTTTATTACTAAGTATTTGATCAGACCTTTACCGAGCACTTACCAGAGAGAGAGAAAAGACTAGCTTTGCTTCTAAAAGCGCTTACAGTCATTTTATACAATTTGCAGCACAGCTGCAAAAAATTGCCTGGAAACAAATTCTAGATTTTGTGTAATGAAAAGAAATATAGTAAAATTGTACATTTTTTTTTTCTATTACAAGAATGTGAAGAAAGATTTCTATAATTTACTTATTCTGAAATTTAAATAGTCCTGTTATATACAGGGTCTTTGTAAAGTTCTTGTGCACAACCTAAGTTATTGAAGTTTAGAAGTGAACAAGGACTTTATGAAGACCCTGTATAGCAGGGAGTCTCCATCCTTGGTTTCCAGTTGCTTGTGCTATTTCAATAAAGCCATGTTAAGTGTTTTTATTTTAAAAAGCACTTTCAGTGAACATTCAAGAAAACTGCATTATTTAAATACACTTCTAAGAAATGTTGGCATCATGGAAAAATCAGGCTAGAAGGGACCTCAGAAGGTCATTCAGTCCAACCTCTTGCTCAAGGCAGGGTTAACCTTCTCTTAAACCAGGGGTGGGCAGTTGTTAGGACCCTTGGGAGTTTTAGTGAGCTGTCTAATGCCAGGTCAACAAACCCTCCCCCTTTCTCTGCAACAGCTCACCAAAGCTCCCTAAGCAGCTCCATCCCATCCACCTGGCTACCTACCCTGCCCATGCAGGTCCCAGCCAGTCTCCTTGGAGACCCTGTGATTGCAAGGTGGTAACAGTGCAGGACTGGGGTAGAGCCATGACCCGCATCCCACATGGGAGCAAGGGCATGTGGGCAGAGGATCATGGCTCTGCTCCACACTTGGCTGGGATGGGGCCCTGGGTGGGCAGGGAGTGGCATCCAGGAGTGGGATGGGTGGGTGGGACCAGGGCTGGGATTGCCCAGGCCCTGCAATCCTGGCCCTGCCCATCCATTTGTCCCACCTGCCTGGGGCTCATCCCAGCCAAGCATGGAGCAGAGCCACGATCCGCCACCTGCACGCCCCTGCGATGGGTACCAGTTCTGCAGGCAGGGGTGCGTGGTGAGCTAATGGTGGCATTACCTTGGGCCCGGCCCTATGCTGTCACCACCCCGTGATCCTGGGGTCCCCATAGAAATTGGCCGGGACCTGCGTGGGCATGGCACACGGCCAGGTGGATGGAGTGAGGCTGTGGGCAGGCAGGGAACTGTCTGGGATCTTAAGGCAGTGATAGCACAGGGCTGGGGCTGAGCTGTGATCTGTTCCCTGTACCTCCCTGCTCACAGAACCTGTGCCCATCACAGGGCTCTGTGGGGAGTAGATGATAGCTCTGCCTCAGCCCCGGCCCTGGCCTCATGCTGTCACCATGCCAAGATCCCGCCCATCCCACTCCCGAACCACACCACTCCACCCCACTTTGCCCGCCCATCCCACTCCACCGCTCCACCTGTTTGCGGCCCCTCCCATCTGCCTGGCCACATGGATCCTGCCAGTGGGTATGGGGCAGTCTCACTGGGGTGCCTGGGCACCAGAGCAGGGTCTGGCAGTGGTGGCAGCCAGAAGGAGCTGCTGGGACCTCCAGGAAGGGAGTTTGGCTGCTGTGCTACCCCAGCCCCACTGCGTGCCGGGGGCATTGGGACCAGCTGCATGTGCCATGGCCTGGGCTGCTTCCTTTGTCTGGGCTGGGCGGGACCAAGGGACCCACCGCGGCCCAGAAAAAATCCCTCGGTAGGCCAGATCTGGCATGTGGGCCACGTTTTTCCCACCTTGGTCTTAAACCATCTCTGCCAAGTGGTTGTTTTATTTGCACTTAAAATTAGCATCACTGAAAATGTATACCTCTCTAGGTAGCCTGTTACAGCTCACCCCCTTCTTGATTAGAAAGTTTTTATAATAGTATCATAATATCCAATCTGAGTTTCTAGAGCTTTGTTAATGTTCTATTTGATCAAAGTGGATTAGACTTTCATGCTCACTTCAGTCTTCTGTCATGGCATTGGAACCAATATAGCCTGCTTCATCATCATTTCTTACCAAAATCAGTTGTCATTCTAGTGTATTGTGAATAACTCATTTACCTGATAATCTAAATCATCTTTTTTTACTGGGTCCCATGTAATTAGAGAATTATGCGATTTATCTAATATTTTCTTTGCATTTTAAAGCCTTTTATTCCTGAAAATATAGTAAGCAATATGAAGGCAAAGATGATTTAAAACCTAAAATTATCTTCATCGCTATTCACGCAGAGAATTGCAGTATGATTCAAGAAAAATTCTCTTTTTTGTACACCTGTTTTGGGAAACGAACATAGTTACAGAACACTGCATTGTGAGAACGCACGTTGACAGATACTGGGCCCTTAATTGATATCAGTGGAGCCCTTTCCTTAATGCACAGTGACATTTGGTTACAGAACCTTTCTTAAATGCACCTTAGCTTTGGCTTTTTTTGTGTTTATTTTGGACCGAAATATTAATTAAATCATTTATAGTGTGCTAGAATTTTCCATTAATCGAGTTGCTGTCACTGATACCAGAGAATCTGTCAGTTCACAGAAGAACAAAGATTGTCCGATTTGTTGAAAGTTTAAAGTTATGCCTATTAACTGTCATTTGTTGGGGAAATGGGAAAAATCATTTGAAAATGGTCATTTTGGAAAATCCTCTTATATTTTTCTTCATTTACCTTGAATACAAAAAGTCTGTGCAATTAGCAAAACATTTGTTGCTTTTGTTGTTTGACATCTGAAGTGATGCCATTTTTTTTCTTTTAAAAAAGAACCTAGAGCAAAAAAAACCAAACAAACCCTAGATTACTTTGAAAAACGGGCCTTTCCTGGTAATCAAGTGTTTACAGAAAGATGCTTTGTTCAGACCCTTTCTGGGGCTCTGTATGCTTAAACAAAGAGCTTTTAGACTTAAACACAGCTGTTCATTTGAAAATGAAAAATCAAATTAAGCAGAACCAGCTTTTGAAAGTTAATGCCGTATAGCAACTGAAACAAAAGAAGAAAATACTGTGTTGTACGTTTCACTTAAATAACTTTTTTTAAAATAAAGTTTTCAAGTAAAAAGTATGGTTTCAAAGCTGCTCGTCTCCTACTGTATCCCGCAATAGAACATCTGCGCTCATTCTGACGCGGATGAATGACATGAATTAAACTAAAACCGTTGAAGTGCTCTTTTTAACATAATTACACCTTGTTCATTTTAGAGACACAATGCAGGGATGAAATGCCAATTAAGCCTGGTATGTTAATGAGATTGAGACTGAATAGCGGATTAGAGCGGACACAAATCCCACAGGAATTGATTTGATATAATCCCTCACGTTTGTTCTGTTTTAATAGAAATGTTATCGTACATGTGAAAATCTCCATCCACAATGAGAAAAAAAAAAAATCGATCCATTTATTTGAAAGGGGAGATAGTATAAAGAAGTTGCAAAATGGTGGCCGTGTTGGTTAGAGTCTGGTGGTTTTGTCTTTCTACATTCCTATTAACACTGGATTTGGAAAAAGACTTTCCTAAGCAGTTAACTTCTTCCCTTGTCTGTTGGCTCAGGATCCCCTCTCGTGCTTGTTTTTGTAGAAGGAGTAGTCTGAGGGGCTGAAGGTATAATCGTTGTTTTGCAAAGTACCTCTTAGGCTGCGAAGGCCTGAATATATGACTCTAGATGAAGTGATATGTTTCTAGCACAGATAACTTTCTCTAAGTATCAAGTTTCATATCCATAAAAATATTAAGAATCAAAGTCTTAATTAATGTTTTTAATCATTACTTTCATTCTGCACAAAGATGGTGGTGTTCTGTTCCACAGAATGTGTGTAATTGCTAGATGGGATAGACATTATCTTATGTCTGTGGTGCCAAGCCCCTTCCCTCCCCTCCAAAAAAAACTGCAGCAGAACACTGGCCTCTTTGTAACAGTGATAAATTTGGATCTCGAACAGACTAGAATGGGTTATGTGGTATGTTTCTGAAATGGAAAAAATACAGCTATGTCTATATATATTTTTAGGAGCATAATTATTATAATTGGGTGCATCTTATAGTTCAAAAATGAGAATTCAAGGCGTGTGTGTGTGTGTGTCTGCGTGCGTATGCGCATATCTGTCTACCTGTGGATCCATCTCCCATGTCCCCCTAGGAAGGCTGAATTGTTATCTATCAGTGTTGATGGCTCGAAAATGATATTTAGAGGTTTGCTTTTGGGAATTGGTTTGTAGGTAAAATAGATGTTGCATTAGAATAATGGTCCAGGGCAATGGCAAGGGTTAATTGGCTTCTAAAAGCCTGTTTGTGGCAAAGTTTCCTTCAAGGCTGGACCTGGTCCTGGCCGCAGGCGACGATCTGGTAAGAGGCCTCCAGGTTCTTGACCACCTGGGCAATAGTGATCATCGCTTGCTGGAATTCACCATCCAGCGTAGAGTGTCAAGGGCCTGCAGCAAGGTGGTAGCCCTAGACTTCAGGAGGGCCAACTTCAGTGAGATGAGGAGATTAGTGGGAGAGGAACTGGGGTCCTTGAGGGCAGAGGAACTCAGCGTCCAAGAGGAGTGGTCGTTCCTCAAGGAAACGATACTCGGGGCCCAAGGGGTGTCCATCCTGACAAGAAGCAAAGGGGGCAGGAGTGTCCGGAAGCCCCCCTGGCTCACCAAGGGTGTCCGGGAATGCCTGCTAGCCAAAAAGGCGGCGTACGCCCGGTGGAAGGGGGGTGTAATCTCCAAAGAGGAGTATACCTCCTCTGCTCGGGCCTGCAGGCGGGCTGTTAGGAAGGCCAAGGCGGATATAGAGCTCGGATTAGCGTCCAGGATTAAGGATAACAAAAAGTCCTTTTTCAAATATATTGGGAGGATGAAGAAGGCGCCGGGTAATGTGGGGCCCCTGCAGGATATGCGGGGCAATCTGGTGGTTGCGTCAGAGGATAAAGCGGACCTCTTTAACCAATTCTTCACCTCCGTTTTCTTGTGCAGGGACCGGGACTTCCCTGCTGTGATAGAAGCCGGACGCGAGGGGATCGCCTTCAGACCTCAGGTTGGGGAGGACCGGGTTAGAGAGCTTCTGGAGGGGCTGGACGCGTTCAAGTCAGCGGGTCCGGATGCTCTCCACCCCAGGGTGCTGAGGGAGCTGGCTGGGGTTATTGCAGGGCCCCTGGCACGGCTCTACGAGCGATCGTGGTGCTTGGGCCAGGTGCCAGACGATTGGAAGGTAGCTAATGTGGTCCCCATCTTCAAAAAAGGGAAAAGGGAGGACCCGGGCAATTATAGGCCCGTCAGTCTTACCTCAATCCTGGGGAAGCTCTTTGAGAAGATCATCAAGGAGCACATTTGTGATGGGCCGGCATCCGAGATGATGCTCAGGGGCAATCAGCATGGATTTATTAGGGGGAGATCATGTCAGACCAACCTGATTGCCTTTTATGATCAGGTCACAAAGGCCATGGACGCAGGTGTCGCGGTGGATGTAGTCTTTCTGGACTTCAGCAAGGCCTTTGACACCGTCTCTCACCCCATCCTAATTAATAAACTAGGCGACTGTGGCATAGACGCCTACACGGTCAGATGGATTGCAGATTGGCTGAAGGGTCGCACTCAGAGGGTGGTGGTGGATGGATCATATTCGACTTGGGGGGAGGTGGGTAGTGGAGTCCCTCAGGGCTCGGTCCTGGGCCCTGCGCTGTTCAATGTCTTCATCAGCGATCTTGATGTTGGGGTGGAGAGCAACCTGTTTAAATTCGCTGATGACACCAAAATTTGGGGGGAGGTGAGCACGCTAGCAGGGAGAGAGAGATTGCAGAAGGATCTGGATAGGTTACAGGGGTGGGCAGACAGGAACAGGATGCGTTTCAATACGGACAAGTGCAGGGTGCTGCACTTGGGTAGTAGGAACCAGCAGCACACTTATAAGATGGGGAGCTCCCTACTTGAGAGCACGGAGGCGGAAAGGGATCTTGGTGTCATTATTGACTCCAAGATGAACATGGGCCGACAATGCGAGGTCATGGTTGGCAGGGCTAACCGGACCTTGTCGTGCATCCACAGGTGCATCTCGAGTAGAGCCAGGGAGGTGATCCTCCCCCTCTATGCGACGCTGGTCAGGCCGCAGCTGGAGTATTGTGTCCAGTTCTGTGCGCCCCATTTCAGGAGGGATGTGGACAACATGGAGAGGGTCCAGAGGAGGGCCACCCGCATGATCCGGGGACAACAGGGCAGACCCTACAGTGAGAGACTGCGGGACTTGAACCTATTCAGCCTCCACAAGAGAAGGCTGAGGGGGGACCTGGTGACCGTCTATAAACTCACTAGGGGGAACCAGAAGGGTTTGGGGGAGACGCTGTTTCCCCTAGCCCCCGCTGGCATAACAAGGAGTAATGGGCACAAGTTGATGGAGAGGAGGTACAGATTGGACATCCGAAAAAACTACTTCACTGTCAGGGCGGCTAGGAGCTGGAACCAACTTCCAAGGGAGGTGGTGCTGGCCCCTACCCTGGGGATCTTTAAGAAGAGGCTGGATACCTACCTGGCTGGACTCATTTGAGTCCCGTTTTTGTTTTTAGGGTGAGTGGTTTGCCCTGGCGGGGGGGCGGGCTAGAAGATCTATTAGGTCCCTTCCGACCCTAAAACTATAAAACTATGAAACTATAAGGCCTATTGTGTCTGGAACCAGCAGACAAACAGGCTGGGAAATTGAAGCCATGTACCACACTGTTTCATATGCCATGTTGGCTAGGTCCCAGTGACCAGCTGCAGAGCTCCTGTGATTTCCAGTTTTGGTGGACGGACCAAATTAGGAGACCGGGGCATGCCCAGATTAAGACACTGGTAAATGACCAAATTAAGATGTGGACATGTGATAGGTTTGGGAAACAAATGGAGATGCTGACAGGACAGAACATGAACAGTATGATGGCCACAGGGAAACCAATCAATGATACTTGGAGACAAGGCCATCCCTGGAGGGGTGCGAATCGGGGTGACTGCCCGGGCACCGTGCTTTGGGAGGCTCCGTGGAGCCGGGCAGAGTGGCGGCTCAGCGTCCAACCGCTTGCTACCTGTTTCCTCCCCTCCCCGCCCCCTGCTGCCGAGCTTCTTCAGGTCCGGGGCCTATGGGATCGGAGTGGGGGCAAGGCCCCGCATGGCCTGACTTCCTTCAGGCCCTGCACCCTATTCAGGTCGCCTCTGCCTGGAAATGAAGGGTCATCAGACAAAAGAAGGCATTTCAGAGCAGCAAAAGGTCCCGAAGGTGGGGACCCAAGGCCACAATGGACAGAGGGCACACCGCCAGCCAGTCTCACCCACCCAGCTGGAGGGGAAGTGGGCCTTGGCCCTCAACCTTCAGGCTGCTGACATCTAATATTTAAGAAAGAACCACAGGGTCATGCTTGTGTACTGTCCAGGTGTACTTTCCCTCTGTGACAACCCTAGGACTGGTAGATAAAGAATGGGCGGGGGGGCAGCGTGTGTATTTTGTTGGTCTTACCTGCATTATTCTTATCTGCTGTCACTGTGTATTGATAACGTTTGCCTATTATGAAATGGAAGAAATTGTGGTCAGTCTGAGGGTTTGGGTCCATCTGGAATAAAGTATCTGCGTCTCAAATCCACTGCTAACCTTTTTGACATAAGCTTGAGAGAAACCCTCAGTGATGGAAGCAAGAAACACCTTCATCGTAGTCTTCAAGAAGGCAAATACCTCAGACTTGGAGTTGAAGTGGATTGGCCTTGCAGAGGTTTGTACGGCTTTAGAGCGCTCTTTAGGGCTAAGTACAGACGGTCAAAAACCCCAAAGCTGAATCAGTTCAGTCTTTGCAGGTTAGTCTAAGCTGCATAGATTGAACTGATAAGCAAGTGAACAGACATTCACTTTTGATTCTGAAAATGTAGCCACATACCTGCAGTGGCCCAGGCCAGAAACTGGGGGTGGGGGCACACGCACTAGAGCGTGCCTCCCTGCTCTGGTGGAGCAGACATCTTCAGCAAGGCTAGCCCGCCCTCCCTTTAGGGGAACAGGGTGGGGAGTTGCAGGGGAGGTGCAAAGCATCTTGGGATGCTGGGGATCCGTGCATTAACTTAAATCTGGAGGGAATCTGGGACAGAAGTTCGATAAACTGATATAACTTAAATCAGTTAAGTCTGATACTACATCCATCCAGATTTATCTTAAACCAGTTTCAGTCATTTTGAAAGTGGTTTATGTGCACTGAACTTCTGTTGTGTTACATATTTGAACCGGTTTCCGATCACTTATACCAGTTTGTGTGTAATTTCTGTCCCTAGCCTAGCTGATCTGTCTCAGGTTCTTCTCCCATGTTCCTTACCATAGGCTGCAATGCTGTTGGGTGGAGTGAATTCCAGTGTTTCCAGGGAAAACTTCTGCTTCTGGTTGAAATGGGCAGTATCTCATCTGGCACATGGCATGTTAAGGATAGATGATCCCAGCCAAGACCCAAACCATGCAGTGGTTTAAAGATCACAAAACACTTTAAAGTACACCTGGAAGTTAAATAAGAAGCTAGCTAAGTTCCTGCATAACTGGCATTCAAACAGTTACCTGTCTTCAGCAGGCATCCAGCCTACTGTACCTGCTCTGCGGTTTTTAAGTGTAGCTTAGTATAAAGAGTGTTGTACTAATCCCATGTAAAATCTCAAGTTACCTACTTCTTGGTAGTTTTCATATTTAAATGAAATGGTCACAACTCTCTAGATTTAGATAAGGGAAACAATATGTTTGGCAAATTGAATGCCTTAGTTTAAAGAAGGCAGACAAGGTTCTTTGGGTAAATGTAATATCTTTTATTAGACCAACTAAATTGTTGGAAAAATTTTTCTTTGCAAACTTTTGGGCACAGATAGCCTTCTTCAGGCATGGGGAGAGTCTGCTGATGTTTTATGTTCGCCATGATAGAATAGAAGCCAATAAGCAAAATGCAAAGTCCGTGAAAATGCAAATGTGTGGCAGTGAGGATGAGAGGTGACGGGACGACAATAGGTGTGAGACAGGTAGGTGTGGGGGCAAGTGGGGAATGTTGAACTGGTGATAGAATGCAGCTGGTAAAATTAGAGAAGTTACTTGGGGTTAGCGGATGGCAGGCTGGTTATAAGGTGCCATAAATCCAATGTCTATATTTAGTTCATGATTTTTTGGTATCCAGTTTAAAGAAGGATCATACCCTTGAAAAGTACAACCCATTTATTGAACCTTTTTGACATAAGCTGGAGAGAAGCCCTCAGTGATGGAAGCAAGAAACACCTCCAGCGTAGTCTTCAAGAAGCTTCTTATTGCATGCCATCTTTTCTTCATCTGGGTAAGCTTCAGTTAGCTTGCTCTCAGAGAAGTTGTAACCTCTCTTATATATGTATCCGGCTCAACTACTTAGGGGTTCAGCATCTATTTGCTTGCATTTAGAGGCCTCAGGAAGAATGAGTCAATAGCCCGGGCGGTGAGCTGACATCTTTTCCCAGTGTGTCTGTGACCCCACATAGACTTGTCTTGGAGCTTCTCTGCATCCTTGGCTAGGGAAGGTATTGACCTTTAGTCACTGGGAAGGGGTCCAACTCCATCTGATTCAGATTTACCTCCTTTACAAAATGGAGAGAAAATTCCTTGCAGCATAAAGTAGTTTCCATAATCAGTAGGACAGGATTTACCCTGCTGTCAGCCACTCGGGGCAGTTTTGTTATGGGGAGATTTCACAAACAAAATATGTTCTGCATTTCTTCTTTTTCTCTCAACTTACTTGTGGACCCAAGCTCTCAAGGTGGTTTTGGTTTGTCTTATTCTATTAGGTGTGTATTGAAGTCCAGGCTTCATTGGTCAGTGATTGGTGATACGGTGAGGCGAAGCTTTCAAATTGGCTAAGTGAAGGTGACTGTCGTTACCTTATGGCCATATTTTCAAGTTAACTAAGTTATTTTTGCATGTGAATTTGGAATTGTTAAGCACCATAAATATGAATTATTCCAATCCTTGAACCAAGTGGTTACCTGATCCCTACAAATAGGACAAAATGCAAAGGGCAAAATAACCAGTTAGGTTAATTAAAATATTACCCTTCAATGTTGAACATCGAGTCAAACCTTTCACAGTAGCAACTGCCATATTTTCTTGTATATAACGCACCCCCCCCTGCAATTACCTG
This sequence comes from Alligator sinensis, assembly GCF_000455745.1. Classification (NCBI taxonomy): domain Eukaryota; kingdom Metazoa; phylum Chordata; order Crocodylia; family Alligatoridae; genus Alligator; species Alligator sinensis. The sequence continues at coordinate 603,246 of NW_005842740.1, forward strand.
GATACATTATATGTAGGCAAAAAGGATCCCCATAGATCTGGAAATTTGGTGGCAGTGCCAGGGTGGGGGAGCCATGGCAGTGTTAATTGCTTGTGGCAGTCATTAACACTGCCACCACTTCCTTCCTTGCCCCCCCTGACCTCACCAAATTTCCAGTCCCATGGGAAGCCCCCTTCCTTATCTGTGCACCGGATCAGGCTGGCACACAGGGTTGGTCAATGGCTGAAGCTAGAGCACTGAATCTGACCTAGCACACAGCCCCCAAACCTGGTATGCCAGAACTGAAGGCACATGCTGGCTCTGAAGCCACAAACTGGTTTGGACCTGGTACGCTGAGTCTGGGACCCAGCATGTGGCTCCCGATTCGGTGGATGCTCCCAGACTTGGTGTGCTGTTAGGTTGTGTGGTCACAAACCTGCCGCATGGTCCTGACCTGCTCTATCAGATTGGGCCTGCCAGGCTTGTCAGGCCATGGGCCTCATCAGTCGTGTTTGGCTGGCAGCAGGTTCAGAAGCAGGCTGGGGTCCCTAGCTTCTGCTACTCAGATACTTACCCAAAATAAGATCTTTTTCCTTTCATGGTCCCTTTTAGAAGACAGGGTGTGAAAATATGGTATCTGTCTTGGATTTTGTTTCCTTTTGCTGCTACCCAGTTTTGTTTATCCCTTATACCAGTGGTGCTCAGTTTTTTTGCTTGATAGGCCAGGCTGGCAGTGCCCAGTCCATTCATGGGCTGGATCCAGCCAGTGGTCTTGATCTGGCACCCAAGACAGGTGCAGTGGGGCCCCATCTAGCCATGTGGAGGGGTGAGAGGCAGATCCCGCAAGAGGGGGGTTGGCTTGGCCCAGTGGGGCAGAAGGGGGACATGGCCTGGCCTTGATCCAGCCGTGCAGTGGAAGGGGCCTTGGCTTGGCCCCATGGAGGGGGAAGGAAGCATGGCTCAGCCCTAGTTCAGCTATGCAGGGAGAAGGGGGCCTGGCCTGGCTCTGTTCTGGCTGCGAGAAGACGGGGCACGGCCTGACTCCAATCTGCAACATGGGGCTTGGGAGAGGTGGCAGTATTAATTGCCACTGCTCCCCTACTGCCAATTTTCCCAACCCCTCCCTAACCAGTTAGGGAGCCCCTTGCCATGGCTATGCAGGGCCTCAGTTTGAGCACCCCTGCTTTATACCATACCACAACATCTGTCATCCAGTTAGCCTGACACAAGGCTGACATCAACTTTGGGATGAATAGTTGATGAAACTGAACTTGAACATAATTACAAGTCATGTGGCTGCCAGAAGAAAATACTTTGAGGAGTCACAGGGCAATCTCCTCTGGTACTAAAGTTGAGTAGGGTGGGTAGGTAGGTAGGGTTCCTGGGTTGCTCACTAAGATTTAGTTTTCCCATTGCAGTCTCTGAATATTGCCTTCTACTACCAACGTCAGGTGAAGAAATTGTGTCCCACCCTATTAGATGATGATAGCCTTACTAATGCGTACCTTCATCACTTCGTGACTTAAAGGCTTACTGTGCTGATTTCAGGTAAAATTTAGGGCCTTGGGCTGTATCTTCAAAGCTCATAATTAATTGGATTTGGCCTGTCTCCAGAGTGTTGTGTCTAATGACAGTTCAACTCCTTGACTAGATCTGCATCAAAGTAAAGGTTTTGTGCATGTGACAGGGCCTTCCTGGTCCAAGATGGATCCAACAAACATCTCAGCATTTCTGCTTTCTGCTACCAGCACACTGTACGTTCTTTCAAACTTGCTTTCACTAATAATAATAACAAAAAAAAAGCCCATGAACACCAATTAAACTGAAAAAAATTAAAGACAAATGTTAAATAAAATGGCCATGCATTTTTCTACTGGGGCAAGAGGAAGAGAAGGAAGGAACTGTGTGTGACATGTACTAGTTGTATTGCTTGATGCAATACTGGACAGCACTTGGGCATGGTGAGAATCATGGCATAAGAACTTGAACAGAATAAATATGTTGTACAGGAGAAAAATCATTTCTGCATCCCAGTGGGTTGTGCACCTGTGCAAAGCACACCGGGCACTCTTTCATTGCCCTGGCCTTGTTCAGTGCTGGTTTGTGTCTCTCTCTAAAACATGATGGGCTTGACTTTATTCTTCACAGATTTTTTATTTTTATTTGAAAAGCAAGACATTAAGTGTCCTGCTGCATGACTTCTGCCTATGCCTATGAGTAGGGTAAGGGAGAGGTCCCAGTACTGGGATTCTAATTTTCTGTAATGCTTTTACAGTAGCCGTGTGCTTGGGTAGCTGTGACATCCTAGTATCCATATCACTTAAAACATAACAGGCTGCCTGACTGCTGACTGCTTGTGGTGGCGATACTGGAACAGCAATGATTTATACAGCTAGCACGAATCAGATCTGCCTGTGTGTAGATAATTAAAATGGGATTTGGAACTGATGTCTTTAATATAAAAAGCATTAGGATTGTCAGAATGAGGCGTGTAAGTATAAAACAGTTATGTTTTCGAGTTAAGAACTTAACTGGGAATAAATTCATTTACCAAGAGAGCTGCCTTAACAGGACTATCTGATTATAAAATGTGTAACTGGAGCTTTTTCCCTGACACTTATCATTCTTTCTCATTTATATTTCAAGCCCCTACAGCCAAGAGAGGTTAAGGCGGAAGTGGTTATGAACTCTGCAATAGCTGGTGTTCCTCAAGTGTCCCCAGAGTAATACGTGCTGGCAGAGGCTGAGGCTGGAGTTCATTGCGAGTTGTGTGCTTTCAGGTATTCTCACCCTGGTTGTTCACCCCAGCTTACACTGGAGATGTCCTTTATTTTTGCACTTCCCCTCTTTTTCCAGGAATGCTTCAAAGCGTTATTATTTTAAATAGAAGGCAGGAAAAATGAATGACATTTTATTCATAGATTAAATCTTCCCAGGGCTTGTTTTGTCTTGCATTCAATGGAGATTATAATTTACGCACAGAACTAGAATCTGCCACTGAACAGCTGGGGTTAAATTGTTGTGCTGTTGAGTAGTGCGACTGTTATCTCTCTTGCCTTTGTCCCCACTCACTAAAATGGGGAGATGATTCTTATTCGTTTTCCTGCAGGTTTCTTGTAATCAAACTTCGGTGACTTTAATAACAGATTCTGCCTGTCATGCAGTTGGGCTGTGAAGCTCCGATCATAAACTTATCTGACTGTAGATGTTTCGCTCCAGGCAGCTGGTTAGATAAATGCCTATCTTTACCTTTCGGTTGTTAGATGCCAGCGCTGTTTTCCTTTATCCATGATTCCTCTCTTGGGTGTTTCACTGCATATGTTCCCCAGCGTGATTCCTTGATCTTGATTATTATCAGAGGGTAGTTGAATTTCAACAGGGCCTACTGTTTTGAGTTTTGAGGCCTAGTTTGCCAGGATTTGAGCTTGCCAGAAGTTCAGATTTACCACGCGCGTTACCGAGATGTTGTTTTCGATGTTTGTAAAGCATAGGAGCAAACAGGGCTGAGACTGAAATTAGCAGCACCCTTATCCTATAATTATCATCTAGTAGAATTTTCCACTCTAGAAGAGGCATTGTTTAGAAGTCCTCTTCAATGGCATTTTCTATTACCAACAATTTACCATGTTGTAGGCAATTGCTAAATCAGCCTGCCTGTGTAGGTACGTAATGACTCAGCTGCTGCTTGTAGCTCTACCCAGTTTCACTTATGAACATCTGCCTGTCTTTATTTCCAGGTCAGATTTAGGGGTAGAGAAATAACGCCAGCTTTGATTAGGATTTTAGTAGTGGCACAGTGGCTCAAGAAAGAGAAAGTGAGGAAGTTCTTTGCAAGCACGGCGGCAGCACAAAACTTCCCAGCCATGTGTATGTGAAGCTTTGGAAGAATCTGATATGTTGAAAGTATTATATTGTCGTGTAGCGCCAGATCTCATCCCGTTTTACTCAGTGGCATGCTTTTAAGCTGGTTTCAGTTGCGACCACTTTGGCCAGCAAGTTTTCATCAGGGACATCAGTTCAAAGGTAGTTTAATATATGGAACTGTGATGGTGATGCACAACATATATCCAGGCTGATCCTTGAGTGCTTAGCTATGTGATCTTGCAATATCAAAAGTCCAGTTAGCAGATGGCTTTCTAATAATGATATGTAAATATAGGTTTCAAAAGTATTCAACTGGGAAGGAGAAAATATATTCATAACATAATTTTCCATGCTGGGAAGTTTGTCAAATTCCCTCAGAATAGAAATAAAAATATATCTGGCAAAACAGAGGAAAAGTTGCTACCAAACTATTCAAAAAAATAATTTAAAAGACCTTTTTCGAACACTATCCCGATTGCCTGTAAGTTAGTGGAATGAGTCTTTTTACTTTTCTGTTTGTTTGGGGTTTTTTTTTTTTTTTTTTTTTTTTTTTTTTTTTTTTTTTTTTTTTTTTTTTTTTTTAAGCCGCTACTTTTGGTTCAAGTATTAATAATGCATGGTGTGTATCAATTAAAAATTGAGCAGAAAGTCAGACTTATGTTAGAACCCATTGAAAATTAAACATTGTTTCAGTGGAGTCTTTTCCTAATTTAGATGGAAAAAATGGAACTCAACAATTCAGAGCTGGTGTGTGAGAAATTTCTGTAATTAGAAAATGATTCTTTCAGCTCTCATCTGACAGGGAATGGTAAATCTCCTACACTAAAAAGGGGGAAGAGAAAGGAGTGGAGAACAAATTGGTTAGCCCCCCCACTTTTTCATCCGTTGATGGGGAAGCAGTTAATTAGGTGATTTTTCTCTTCCTCTGGCATGTGTAAATGAGAATCCGTTAATAACTGAGCTGTAATGTAAATGATAAAAATTAAAACAAAAAAGTCAAACTTGTCAAGCGTGCTCACAAAGTGAAGGCAGATCATTAGAGAATGCTTGAAGTAGAGTACCCAGATCATGAACCGGCTCAAACTGTTAGGCCAAGCCTAGTACCATCGTGTTAGAAATTCTTCCCATAAGTCACTGTAGGTGTGATTATAGTGAGAAGTCTGTCACAATACTAGCCAGGCTGGATTCATTAGTTTTAAAAAGTTTGTGCATATATTGCCAAGACAACAATGGGTGAAGTGACTTCTTGGTGGTGACTTATCTTGGGCTCAGTTTGCTAATCAGTGGGAAAGCCTGTTACAGTCACTACAGAGCCAAAACTGCTGACGCTATGGTTAACAGTATTAATGTTGCATTGCAGCAACCGTTGCAATAAATGTGAGGCGCTTCTGCCAGCCTCACAGCACCACCTCTTATTGGGCCTGGTATTGAGTTGCAGCAGCAGAAAGCTGTTGAGAAGAGTGGACAGAAATCATGGTGCTTGTTGTGGAGGCCAAAGTACTGATTTGGCAAGTCCTCTCCTACTTCTGGGTCCAGTTATATAGGGTTTGAACCCAACTCTTATGTTCCTGTTTAAATGGAAAGAGGTGTCCTCTCAAACACTTTGCCCATTCAAGGTATTTGCAGTAAAGATGCTTCAGCTTCATGTTAATTTTGCTACCTTACAAGTGGGAACCCATGTGTGAATCCTGGGGACCTATGCATAGATGTGGGGTTTGTAGATCCCTGCTTGGCTCTTATTCACCTTTCTATACTCCGGGTCAGGACAGTATCATGGAGTCCAATAAATCCACAGAGCAGCACCACGTTCCAAGGTTCACAACAGAATTTGAATGTCCACCTTCTGATCCCTGCAGGTGAATGCAAATACTGTGCGTGCAGGGTTTACTTGCCGCATAGAATCTTAAGTTTTTGTTGCAGATTTCAAATGGGATTTTTTTTCTACTTCTTCCTCCAAACTCCCAAATCTCCACAAAAAGGTTTGAGCATCTGGAGGTGGAGATAACACTTCTAATATCAGCTATCTGCACAGCCCACAGAAGAAGATGAAACAGCAATAAATGGATGCTGAATATGAACAAGGAAAAGCAAGCCTCAGCTGTGTCAGGAATGCTTGCACTTGCTCCAGGGATGAGTCAAATCTTTCTGGAGTTCTGTTGAAAGAGAACCACAGCCTCCCATTAGCTTTGTTTAATATCCAGAGAGGAATGAGTTGGCTGTTTGATTCTTTTTATTGGAGAAACAGAGGCATGCATGTGTAGGCAGATTTACAGCTGTGCGGGGAAGGCTGAGGTATCAGGGGGTTGAATCTCATGTAATGAGAGGCATGTAGGTTAAATTCATTCTCTCCGGATGCTCAACAGCTCTCTTCTAGTGGGGTGGTTGCAAGGCTTCCAGGCATTCAGGTCCTGTTCTCTCATTTTCTCCTGATGGTTTTGGTGACAGTCATCTAGTAGGTAAGATGCAGCACTGCACAGCGTAGAGGATGTGCTTTGTTTTTCAAAAAGGAAGGCAAGAGAGTGGTGGAATGGTTCATCAGCAATAGCTAGCTCCTTGCTTCTTGTGATAAAAAGTTGTCCTCAGTGCGGCTAGTTTGGTCTCATTTATGATCTTGGCCAGGCAGCGCATTGGTGGCAGTCACCGTGGTTAAGAGGGGCTTACAACTCCATTGAGCCTGCACTCGGCTTGTGTTTTGTTTCAGTGGCAGGGCTTTTGTCCGCTCATTGACCAGTGGGATTTTAATCAGCCCTTTCCTTTTCTCGTTTGCACTCTGCCCTACTTTCCTATTAAACGGGGATCGTGCATTGTTGAAGAAAGCAGTCAAGTGTAAATTTCATTTTTTGCTTCAGCTAATGCCGCTGTTAGAGGTGGATTTACACATCTGCGAATATTCCCCGAAGGAGAGAAGGAGCAGGAGGAAAATCGATTGATACAGTTAAAATGTTTTAAAAAATAAAATAAGGGAGGGGGTGTGATTTAGAGCACACTGCCTGTGTTGATTACAGACCCTTTCCAATTTCACCTGCTAATGGTGGCTTCTGGAAACCATAACCATCACTCCAAGTTTACTTAGAATAAATAACAGTGTTGTACGGTTTCCCTTTGTGTGAATTTATGAATACAAAGGATATTAAAGTGTGGGCATATTGGTAGCAGTGAAGGCTGCTCCTTCTTGAGGCAGGTGTTTAATTCTTTTGTGAAAAGTAAAGAAATAGGCACAACACTTATTTTTGTAATTGGATCCTTTATAGACTTGGTTAAATGAAGGAGAATTTGATTCCCTAGAATCTTTTCGGGTGAAAGCTTGTTAAAGGTACATGTCTTGCAGATCCACAGGGTCCTAAGCTTTGCTGCTGGGATCTGAACCCGAGATAATGGGCTGTATAAAGAGATGTTTCATCCAGCCTGTCCCACGCACCTAGCACATTTCCAAGTGTAGTTTGTCCAGGTTGGTTGTAGAAGTCTTGGTCCTGGGGCTCTAGTGCTTTCCTAGGGAGACTGCTACCCAGCACAGTGGATAAGCTGTTGGTTCCCAGATGCTGGATTCAGAAGGACCTGCTGCTTCTTTTCCTGTCCCTGCTGTTTTCTCTCTCCTCTGCCATGCGAAGTGGATCAGGAGTTGGGAGGAGGAGAGGGCGCCCTTCTGCCAGTGCAGACAGCACCAGGTAGAGCTGACACCCACTCCCTGAGCCTCCTCTCTTCTCTACAGCTGTACGCACACACCCCTTGGCTCATCGGACAACAGATCCAGATGTATTTGCGCTGCTTCCTGACAGAAGTAGGACTTGCTGGATTTTGAAACCTGAACTCAAGACCATTTTTTCTTGTTTGCCATTTTCCTATGGGGGTGGTTGTGCACATGTCATCCTTGCCTTTCTACTCATCTGCCCCTCCACTGTCCCCCTTCACCAGCTCCCACAATCCCTTCCTTTTTCCCATTCCAGTCCCACGTACTTGCTACTAACAATTTGGAAAGGAGCTAAAACTACAACTGCAAAAGAAGCCCTCACAAAATCCCCTCTAGCTGCACATGATTACAAATGATGAGTGTGTTTGCTTTCCCCTTCCCACCTGCCTCTCTCATTTGCACATTCATTTGTTGACCCATCTTTTAAATGGGTCACACCAACCTGTTGGCCTTCTATGACCAGGTCACAAAATCCTTAGACACAGGGGTAGCAGTGGACGTAGTCTTTCTGGACTTTAGGAAGGCCTTCGACTCTCTCTCTCACCCCATTCTCATTAAAAAACTAGGAGACTGTGGCGTTGACACCTGCACAGTCAGATGGGTCACTAGTTGGTTGGAGGGCCGCACCCAGAGAGTGGTGGTGAACGGGTCCTATTCGACCTGGAGGGATGTGGGCAGTGGGGTTCCCCAGGGCTCGGTCCTTGGGCCAGCACTGTTCAACATCTTCATCAGTGACTTGGATGAGGGGGTAAAAAGCACCCCGTTCAAATTCGCAGATGACACTAAGATGTGGGAGGATGTGTGCATGCTAGAAGGGAGGAATAGGCTGCAATCGGACCTAGACGGGTTACAGGGGTGGGCAGATGAGCACAGGATGGGTTTCAACACTGACAAGTGCAGGGTACTGCACCTGGGGGGAAGAACCAGCAGCGTACCTACAGCCTGGGGAACTCCCTTCTCGTCAGTGCAGAGGCAGGAAAGGATCTTGGAGTCATTATTGATTCCAAAATGAACATGGGCCGACAGTGTGGGGACGCGGTCAGGAAGGCCAACCGCACCTTGTCATGCATCCGCAGATGCATCTCAAGCAGGTGCCAAGGAGGTGATCCTTCCCCTCTATGCGGCACTGGTCAGGCTGCAGTTGGAGTACTGCGTCCAGTTCTGGGTGCCGCACTTCAGGAGGGATGTGCACAGCATGGAGAGGGTCCAGAGGAGGGCCACCCGCATGATCAGGGGTCAGCAGGACAGGCTCTATGAGCGGAGGCTAAGGGACCTGAACCTGTTCAGCTTCCACAAGAGAAGGCTGAGGGGGGATCTAGTGGCCGTCTATAAACTAGTCCGGGAGGACCAGCAGGCATTGGAAGAGTCCCTGTTCCCCCAAGCACTACTGAGAGTGACAAGAACTAACGGTCACAAGCTGGCAGAGGATAGATTCAGGCTAGACATCAGGAGGCGCTACTTCACAGTCAGGGCGGCTAGGATCCTGCCGTGGCAGGGGGTCGGACTTAATGATCTGCTCAGGTCTCTTCTGACCCTAGAAACTATGAAATAGGAGAGATCTTTGGGCTGTCTCTGCCCTATGGTCAGTAAAGCACCTGGTGACCTTTTGGGGGCTGATGGCAGTACCAATCTAAGCAAAATAAATTTTGCTGCTTTGCTGCCCAGTTGCTTCCAGTAAAATCTGCGTGGAAGTATCCTAACGTCTGGATAGCCTCCTTTTGGTGGGAGTCAGGCTGGCTCCTCTGTGTTGGGTCCTATATACATATAATAGGTAGAGTATTCCGCTGCTAACCAGGTGCTCTTACCTGTCACCTCGGGCAGGGCATAGTCAACCTTATTGCCTTAACTTTCCTTGCCAACTCTCTTCTGTTTGATAATTTGTACTGTCTTTCCATTTGGAAGTGAACATTTTATGTTATCGTCATTCTGTATGAGTGTCTAATGTAGCATGTGAGCTCTTGGGGCAGAGACTGTGTCTTTGCAAACAAACATTCATTTTAAATCTCCCTGTAAAGTGTTGGCAATATATAAACATTTAATAATAATGATCCAGTCCAGTGTTCAGGGGCCCACCAGAGTGGGAGACGGTTAAATAAATTGTTATATCTTTAGAAATTTTCAAATGAATTCCTGAATGAATACTGTCAGAGCAAATTCATTTTACTTCGGAACCTGCTGGGTTTGAAACCTTCATGCCTCAGTTTGTGCGTTATCCTCCAAGTCACCCAGCAGCTCATAACTCAAGCATAGGTTTAATTCACAAACCATTTAAATGATCTATCGTCCTTCACAAAGGAACCACTTGCAGCCCTTGTGCATGTTAAACTTTCATGGAACGTCTTCAATTAAAATGAACCTTTTGGAGCTCACACTGTTTATATGCAAAAAATGGTTATCACCATAAAAATCCCAGGAGGGGAGCTGAGAAATGCAATAAAATTTCACACTGTTTAATGCTTATCACCCCTGGGTATCTAGTAGGTTTCCACTAACTAAATGTGAATGTGAATTCTATTTTCTTTAGTAGCTGAATCTGCTTTATCAGCCACCTTGCTTGTGTTACTGCTGATGGAGAGAGTCTGTTATAAGTATCTTATTTTGAAATGCATGGTATTTGTTCAATTTTCCTCTCTCTCTCTTCCCCTATGAAACTGCATTTCTTTAAAGTGCTTTACCATATTTTCTCATATTTAACACATCCCGGAATATAACACTCCCTATCTTTGGAAGGTCCCAAGAAGGAAAAAGGAAATCTCATCTTGGAGTACGAGTTCTGGGTCCTGAGGTGTGAGGTCCTGTCTGGGGCTGGCGCCAAACAGTGGGTTTAGTCCCAGACTGACCCCGTGTGCTGGCTCAATTTCGTGTCTCCCAGAGCATTCTGCAACAATGAAGGTTGTCACTGCTGGCCTTGCTGCCAAATTTCTGGATCTCTGGGGAGTCCTATTCCTTGCATATAATGCACACCTGTATTTCCCTTAGCTACTTTGGGGGGGTGGAAATTGGTGTGTGTTATGGCAAAAAACGTGGTATTTCTGATAACCAGACTGAACTTTGTCTGCTGGCTTATTTGATCACATCTTGCCTTTTCTCCTCATCTTTGGATAAATGTTGTTTTGTGGAATGTGTGCAAGGGAAATGGAAGTATGGTGCTCTCACTCACTCCCAAGGTTGCTGCCAGTACCAGAGCTGGATTTTCCCAGTTCAGTGGCTTGGATCCAGCTTTTGACTTTCCAGTCTAGCATCTGATAAAACATGCTAAACCCCACCTAGCTTGGCAGCATGGGAACTATAAAGTGATGAAATTTTGGGCATGCTAATGATTTCTTCATTTTACCACCCTGATCTGCATCCCCTGCTCCCTCCTGAGCTGTGCGCCCAGGGTTCCTACGTCTTCAGTCATTCAGGCTTGCAAACCGCTGGCTGGACAGAAGCAGCAAAATGTTTCTCATCGTGAAGGAATCGCTGTGCTGTCTGCCACCTGATACCACCATCACACCACCTCCTTCCCTTCCTTTCATAAATCATAATTACTGTGTGCTCTCTTGAGGTTGACTCCTACTGTGACTACTGGGGATACCCAATTTCCCATCTATAACTCTTGTGTACAAGAAGCCAGCTTTGTCTTCCTCATTCCTTTGCTGTTATCTGAAATTAAGGTGATTTTTTTTTTTTTTCCTCACCAGCTGACTGTCCAGATCTCAGACCTATATCACTCTTATTCACTCTATATCACTCCTGCACTAGGCCTACTGATACCACAAGCCAGGATTAGGGCCTCAGGACCCTGCACTGCCCCCACCGGGCCTCGCACACGGATTGGGGAGATCAGGGCCATACGCTGCCCAGCCCAGCCCCACATGCCTGGATCAGACCCTGGGCACCAGATCTCGTGTGCAGAGCCACAGGGCTCCCACAGACCTGTGGGGAAGCGCTGGGGGCTGGATGGCAAGGCACCAGGGTCAGATCTGGCCTGTGGGTTTGAGCACCCCTGTGCCAAGCTAGTAATGGCTTTCCAAAGGAACTTTCCCTCAAGAGGTTTTCCTGTTGAAATGAGTTGTTTTATTGTAAAAATTGAAATGTATTTTTCTAGAACTCCAGCCCTTCATAGGATAATTATGCTGACCTTGGTCCCGTGTTGAGACCTTGTGCAACACCCAACTATATTCTTCACACCGAAAAAGTGGTCTGCAGCGTTCTTGGCACTGAGGAGTAAGTTCCACTTGTGTTGGAAAGTGCCAATTTTGTATAAATATACCGATTGGTTTATGTGTGTTTATTTCAACCACCATTTTTCTTTTTATAAATACCTATTATGTGTCAAAAATATATTGTTTGAAACTACTGTGTGAAAGATCCTTTCAAGCATACGAATGTGTATCGCCAACAGCTGTCATCCCCAGTGCAAGAGCTCTAGAGAGGGAATTTAACACAGGATATACAGTTATACGGTGCGTATTGTTCTGTTCTTTTCATACTATCCATCTGTCAACGCTCGTCCAACTAGGTGAATTATAATGGGAGCTTTTACCTTGCTACAGTATATTTGGGTAGAGTATAACATTCCTAGCCTTTTTTTCTACTGTGCTGTTCAGTAAAGGTAACTTAAGAGCTGCAGCGGTCTTGAGCTTTGGAGAAGAGCTTTGCCGTTGTTTGTTAAAAATGACTGCTGGCTGCTTGGGTGTTTAAAGACTCTATTTGGGTTTTATTACTCTTGCTGTATAGTGTGTACACAGGAGTAATGTGCAGTTTCACCAAAATGGGGGGGGAGAAAAGAAAATGGACTTGTAACTCTCTGTAAGATGAGATTCTTTTGGAAAAATGAGAAGAAAAGCACGAGAGGCTTTAATGTAGGGTTCAGCATTGAATGGCTTTCTCGTCTCATTTTCGTGGGGTTGGTTTGCCTGTTCTCTCTCTCTCTCTCTCTCTCTCTCTCTCTCTCTCTCTCTCTCTCTCTCTCTCTCTCTCTCTCTCTCTCTCTGACCACAAGACATTCAAGTGGAGGGTCTTCTTTCAATCTGTAGCTTTCCCTGTTTTTGTTTCATATTGGATTCTCTCTTCACTTGGAAGACGTAAATGTGGATTGATTTTCTTTTTTGAAAGTGCCTAAGTATTGCATTCGGTCTGTGTCTTATATACTTAACAAAGTATGCTTCTTGCCTTCAGTTTTAAGCTCTGCAAAATATTTGATCACAAAAAAAGAAACTAAGGGAGGAGGGAATGTCAGTGTTACGAAGAGGCAAAAACCAGGAAGTTTTATAGAGATTTGCCATCTAAGTGACCAGGATTGGAACAGGATTAATTTGTTTTACCTCTGCCTCAATCTCGCGGTCCTAGACATTGTAAACCCCTGCACAATAACTATTGCAACCACAGGCTGCATTTTTCTCTTTACTACCTCAGTGACCATTTCATAGGTAGTCTGGGGTTGTTTTTTCTTTGTTTATGCATGTGTTTTTGACTGCTGTGCTTTTATACAGCCGTTCTTCTAAACTCTTGTCACACGTAGTCTCCCCCTTGCTAGAATGGGATATCGAACTGGACTGGGTTGGCAGTATTCCTACCAGGTCTGATAAGGCCCCTCTGATACTAGTTGCAGAATTTTGTAACACGGACCACAGAGATGTGATCCGAGCCAAAGTCTTATAATTTGTCCATTCTGGAGAGGTCTGCCTCCTTGGAGAGAAAAGTTATTCCAGGCTGGTGGTGAAGCCAGACCATCAGAGGCTTCATAAGTGTGATAACAGCAGGTAAAATATTAACAAAAAGGATGGAAGGATTCAGAAGTCCAGCAAAAACGTATTTCCTATTTCCTGTTGATTTTTCCATATCTTAACAATTTCACACTGATGAGACTCAATGTGCCACCATCTCTCTTTTGTCTATATTTTTAATTGTCACAGTACCGAGTCTGAGCTTTGGAAACGTCTCTCTTCAATGCTCTGTGATGACCATTCTTTCCCATTTTGCTCTTAATATGAATCGCAACAAAGCAAAAATTGCCATTTTCTGTGGTTTGTGCATTGAAATGTCCACTGTTGGATGTTATCCACAGGACTCTGTATGTGGGAATAGTGATGTGCAAGTGCTATCACAGGATTGCAAAGAAAATCACATGTAACATCATTTTCCCCTTTCTATAGCTAACAGTTTTCTCCTTGACTTTCTCACCTTAAAATATGACTTTATGTATGCAATAGCAGTGAGCTGCTGCGCTACCACGGCCACTTTGCAAGCTGAAATCCTCCTTTAGCTAGTGCAATTTTAGGTTATATAAACCTACTATCATTACAATCTTAAAAAAGGCATAATGTATAGTAGGTTGCTTCTTGATTATTTTTATTTGGGAATGGTTTTGGCTGTAGTGGCAGGTAATTAGACCTCAGAACAAGTTGCAGAATGAGAGCAAGTAGACCTCAGAGAGTAATTAGATCTCAGAACATGGCAGTAGCATGAGCCACCTAGGTATAAAACTAGTGAGGCTACTTTCATAATTTGTCTCCCTTGTTTGGGGAGTGGGTTTCAAATGTTCTGACTCCGCACCTCTCTCTAGCTAGAGTGGGTGGATTTAATTGATTGCACTTGGTGAAAGTTTGGGCATCCGGTAAAAGGGGTGGAACGGAGGGTGGGAAAATGATGATGGTGCCAGTGAAACCCTCTATTCCATTCTTAATGTCATGCTGTAGCCACAATCGGAGCAGCTGGATGTTTCCACTCAAATTATCAGTTATGAAATAATTTACATTTCAGTATAGTTAATTATCATTACTATTCAGAGTTAACATGCTAGATGAATGGGAAATTTTGCATTTGTCTTTGCGCTATGTCTGCAGACATTGTAAGAGAGCCCTGATTAGCTGTCAGGTTTCCCTCCCAACCATATGGAGTATAAACTAAGTAGATTTAAAATCCTTGGGAAATGGATGGAGTGCGGGAGAATTTTTGTCACGGTCTGTTCCTGAGTTACCAGCTTGGGTTGAACCCTCAGCAGGAGCTTCCTGGAGAAAGGCATGCCATCCAGGAACCTGACTGTATGTGGAAGGGGAAAGAATAAGGAAGGAGGAACTGGAATGTAAATGCTTGTCTGAAGGTCAGACTGGAAGCTGAGTGATCTTGCCTGTTTTCTGAATGGCAGTTAAAATCTGAGCCAGCGGTGTGCCCTTGTTGCCAAGAAGGCTAACAGCATACTGGGTTGCATTAGCAGGAGCATTGCCTGCAGATGCGACCTCTATTTGGTACTGATGAGGCCACATCTGCAGTCCTGTGTCCAGTGTTGGGCCCCCGCTATAGAAAGGATATGGACAAGTTGGAGAGAGTCCAGATGAGGGCAATGAAAATGGTTAGGGGGCTGGGGGACATGGCTTATGAGAAGAGGCTGAGGTACCTGGGCTTATTTAGTCCAGAGAAGAGAAGACTGAGGTAGGATATGGTGAGCAGATGAAGCAGCCTTCATCTACCTGAAGGGGGTTGCAAAGAGGATGGAGCTGGACTGTTCTCAGTGATGACAGATGACAAAGCAAGAAGCAAGGGTCTCAAGTTGCAGCAAAGAAAGTTTAAGTTAGATATTAGGAAAAATTTTCTTACTAGGAGGGTAGTAAAGCACTGGAAAGGTTTACCCAGAGAGGTGGTGGACTTTCCCTCCTTGGAGGTTTTTAAGACCTGGCTAGACCATGCCTTGCCTGGGATGATCTCGTTAGGGCTGGTCCTGCTTTGAGCAGGGGGCTGGACTAGACGTGACCTCCCAGGGTCCTTCCCAATGTTTTATGATCCTATAATTTGGATGATGTGAGCCAGGTCTACAGGTGAAATGAACTTGGTAAGCTTCAGAGCAGCATCCTCAAGCATGCTGTGCTGCTCTACTTCAGATGGACTTATCTAATTAGTACTGCTGACAGTATCAATTAGGCAACTCCAGTGTTAATTAACTTGCCTCTGGGTTTGAAAGGGAAACAGCCCAGAGCAGCTTAGCATACTTCAGGACATCCTTCCAAAGCATGGTAATATTACTTTGAAAACCTGTGATTCTCAGCCTGGGTTCCTCCTGATGTCTTGACCGGTTCCTTCAGATGTGAAGTGACAAGGGAGGTGTGGGGAGATAAGCAGATTAGGGCAGGCTCCAACTTGTTCCTGCTGGCTGATTCCCCCACCCCCATTACGAGGAGGTAAGCACTGTAATATATAAATTAGTGTTTGAAATTGGAAGCAACTGGATTGTCAAAAGTTATGGAGGGTTGCCTTGAGTCAAATGAGTTGTTCCTTGAATCCAAAAAGGTTGAGAACCACTGATGTAGACATTGCCATGGTCACAAATTTTGATGAAACTGGTGGAGAACATAATCTACTCAGATTTATTTCAGTCTTGGTGGTAATAGGGAGGCTTTTGAGGCCTTAAAACAAATGCAGTTAAGTCCAGGCAACTGAATACATTCTTGTACTTAGCTACTGTTTTTTTCCTTTAATATTTACACCTACAGACACATTTTTAAGTATAAACTCTAAAACTTTGTACTGTGTTTTTTGGTCCCAAATTTTGACCCTGAATTCTACTCACTGCTTTTATTGAAGTCAATTAGATTTGTAGTTGCTCAACTCTATTGAAGAATCAAGGACAATATATCTTAATGATGAGTTCCCAGAAGTGGATCTAATTTGCCAAATTATTGGAATAAATGGGCAAATTTTATCTGATGTAAATGTTTGTCCTCTAAAGACCTTGACCTTCTATTTTTTTCCACATTTTATGCTCTTGAATGCACTGCTCCACCATGAATATTTTTGTATACTTAGCCTTTCAAACTTTTATACTACCATTTCGAAAACCGGTGAGACTAAAAGTAATCAAGTGAGCTAAAATTGATCTTTGGTTGCAGGATTCAATAGGAAGTAGAATGAAAGCAACTGAATATTGGCAAACTGCTCTAGGAGTTAGTTTGCTTTTCTCTCTCTCCAGGCTCTTCTGCTGGCTGAAAGATTTGTCTTCAGCTGCCCAATGAAAGGACATTGTCAGGCAGTTTTGTTTAAAAAAATAAGTGTAACGACATGTAACGCTACTGCTTGCAGTGTTCATGCAGAAGCTTGAAAATAAATTATATTCATGCTAATTTATTCCATTTCTATGACAAAGATCACCCATCGCCTCCTGCCCCGATTCTTCTAATGGGAGAAAAATCAACATGACTTTTCTCTTAGACTTCCCTGTTTCTCCAATGGCTCCCACAATGTTAAGGGGAATCTGTATAGCACTGACAGTAGTATTTGCTACTTAACTTGTAGGGCCTCATGCTGGGCGTATAATTATATTTGTTGTTTTAGACTGAATTGCTGGCACTTTCGGTGATGGAGTGACATATTAAAAAGAAACTTTTAAAGCCAATAAACCTAAGGACATTCCAGACTAAGCAATAGCAGTTATAGACTGAATGAGTGTCCCATATTGTAATGAGGTTGTTGAAGATGCTGCTGAAGTTACGCTTTCCATTTTCACTTTATGGCATAGAAGAAAGAGGACGCGTCTATCTTGAAAGGAAGCTATTGAGGCTTATACTTGGCATTGCAAATCTTTTGGGAGCACAGAAAAAAAAGTTAATTATCAGAAACCAAACAGGAGCTGCAATATTTTAGGTCAGGCTTAGAGAGATGGGAGCTGACAAGGTGAGGTTTAGATGATTGGTGACTCAAGGAAGCTGGCAGAACTTTGTAGCATGGAGTTGCCAATGGGTATTCTTATTTCAGTGGCTATTATTACTTTCAGTGCATGGGGAAGTTTGATGTTAAAAGACCTAAATACAGTCACAGAGTTGTAACTTCTCTGGATGGCAGTTGCTCCAGAACCCTGAGGATCGTTAATCACATTCTAATTTATATTTTGAGGTTAGCTTGGGTGTATTTTTTGCATTTCAGAGGCAATTTTTTAGTTCAGATTGCACATAATCTGTTTTGCAATATTGCTTTGAAAATATACATAACCACCAAGCCGCTGTTTGCTCAGTTGGTTAGAGCGCGGTGCTAATATCACCAACGTTGCAGGTTCAATCCCCAGTTTTCCAGCCTTACTTCTCTATGGGACAAAAGAGACAAAATCTGTTTGCTTCCCTTTTTTTGGCCTCTGAATGATGACGATGAATGTGGTATTAATGATACGTAACTAACCTGGGTAAAAAACGGACGTGCCTCAGAATATTACAAGGATATTTCAATTGATATTTAATTGTTCTGCACTTTGAAAACAAGACACTATGTAAATGATAAGTATTATTATCCGTATGGGAGTCTGCCTTCTCTATCTTCAATGTAATGTTTTCCTTATATCGTATACATCATCCCAGATGAACAAAATTAGCAATTTCACAAATTCAATAAAAGAACTGAAAGACTCATAAAACTATTATTCCATTCTATAAACACCAAAGGAAACTATCAACTCGTATTTGACTCTAAATTAAATTTTTTTTTCAAAATTCAGCACTTCAATAATCTACAGCCAATGGAAATACTTCACTCTTTTCATGAAACAGGAAAGCAGTGTTTCGTCTCAAATTCCCCATCCATATTAGAACCACAAATACTGTAACTCTAAAAGAGCTTCAGGATAAAAATGAAAAGCAACTTAGTCAATTTAGTGAATTTAAATAGATTGCATTTTTTTAAATGTAGTTGGCATAATAAAAATATTAACAGAGGTATAAGTAATTGCATGCAATTTAAAATGTGATGCTGTCTTTTTAATATTGCGCTCACGTTTTTAAATAAAAACATGTGATCAGTATCTTCTGAATGTTGCTGTGAAATCAGTAGCCTCTAATCAGATTCATGAATTCAGCTGACACACGATTAGCCGTTTTGCCAAACTGGTTGAAACACATCTGGACAGAGTGTATTTTTATCGAATATAATTGTTTCATGAAACGGACATCTGTGAAATCAGAGGCGTGGCGATGCCTGGGGCGGCTGTCGCACATGGAGGCAGCGACGACTTCTGGTTGCCACTGCCATCACCCACACGATCGAGCTCCAGCAGCGGCTGTATTTTCTGCTCCCTCTTCTGCTCCCCCCCCCAGTCAGCATCTGGGGCGGCTGCTCCAGTTGCCTCGCCCTAGTTATGCCAATATGTGAAATTGTGGTTTTTGATGCATCTGACTATCACGGCATGCAGATTTCCATTTCAGTAGAACCTCTCTGTGTAGATTACTTTATATAGCTTTTCACAGCTTTCAGCTTTTGTAATCTTTTTTTTCCTTAACTGTTAGGTAACTTTGGTAATGGCTGTAATGCACCAGAGGGAAAACTTCCACTGTTTGGTTGTTTTAGTTGACAGGTTGATAATGATTAGTAAATGGCCTCTTTAAAAATAATTTCAGAACTATAAAAAGCTACGTGCGTATCTTCCGTATGTCAGCTTGCTTGATGGTGGGGTTTGTTTTGATTTAACCACGAGTGAGGGCATGCATGCAGAGCTGCTTTTCAAGATGCCCTTTACATAAGAATGCCTTTATGCAAAACACTTACAGAAATATGAAAAAACCAAATCCCCGGCCACTTCTACCTGACGGCTCCTATCCAAGTTCTTGATTGCATAGCTCTCATTTTGGAACATCATTTATTTCTAGGACCTCAGCTGAATTTAAGCCATAACCAAATGGAACTCAAGCCGTGAGCAGCATCTCAGTTGTTCCAGTGTGACGTTGCGTCTGGGTGTCACTGGGGTGAGGACTTTTCTGTAAGGCTATAATTTTCTCGTGAAATTGTTTAATACACATTTGCAATAAACCAACCATAGTTCAGCTCAGAATGATCTTTATTGTTTTCATATGATGGCTAGTTCTTTTTCCACTAGGTTGATGAACTTGATAAGATGGTTGGTTTAATGTATTTGTGTAAGATTCAGAAGAATTTTAACAATTTCCAAAAAAATCAATAACATTCAGCTGTTTCACAAAATCATTAATTCTTGCATTGATTTCATGAAACTAGTAATTCAACCATCTGGCCTTATACATTTAGTAAAGTTTGGAGAAGAGGCACTCATGCTGGCTTGTCTTCAGTAGCAGATATCTGTTTGTAAGGTATGAATCTGGCTACCTGCAGCTTTCAAGAATGGTTATTCCACAAACAGATGGCAATACTTTAAAGGCATTTCCAAGACAGAGTTTGTGCAGATAGGTAACTTCTTTATAATTAGTCTATTCTGTCTGCCTGATTTCCTCAGTGATTTTTTTTGTTTGTTTGTGATCCAGCAATAATGGTATCATAATTTGCAATAGCTGAGTTAACTGCCCTTGTGATGGATAGAGATGAAATTCCCCAGCTCCTCCAGTGAAAGCCCTGTCGAACCCTGCCTGTATGCTGTCAAATGAAGTGAATTTGCTGGTGACAGAGAGATATTACACGCTGTACTTGATCTGGAGCTCTTGAAGTTATTTATCCTTTGCTGAACTTGATTTCTGTCTCAACCGTTATGTAAAAGCCTGGGAAAACACCATCCCCTTGTTGTGAGTAACTTGGACCCTTCTGCTGAAATGTCGGGACTAACTTCAACTTAGCCAGTTGCAGATTTTCCTGCGTTCTGCAAAATGAATAGAGGAGGAGTGTCTGCAGGATGGTAAGATCCTGACTACGTCGTCTCACCTTACTTTGGCCTCTTCCTTTTTTCAGAATAAGATGATAATAGAAAAACCCTCTATCTTCTCTGCAAAGAGTATCTAGTACACAGAGAAGTGCTTGCATCCTTCTTTGCACATTATGCACAGGAAAATGCATATAAGAAGGTTCATGACCAAACGCAGCAGCATTTTTTTTCCTTTTTAACCACCCTGATCTGTGCTATTTTTGCTTTTCCTTTTGTCATCTTTCTAATGAGCTAAGATACATGTGAATCAATTAAATAGAATCTTTCCCCCTAAAATGCGTTTCTTCTCATGTCTCAGTTCATTCATGGATGTTCTGATCCTGTATTCATAATATCAGTCATTTCCCAGGGGAGTGTCAAAGCCTAGAGAGCAGAATCCCTGAGAGGACTGAATAGGAGAGACAGCTCACTGAAGGAAAAATGCACTGTGATATTAATCACCTTAATTACCTCCTCCTGGTAAAAAGGAAGAAATCTCTGAATACATCTCATATAAGCAAGATGGCAGTTTCCTGCTGCTCTTTGATTTTGAGTTGCATATGCATTAAGAACAGGAAAACGCTGCTAAACAATACTTATCTACGTATCATGTCAACAGTAGCGTTTCCTATTGTCAGATCACCATGCGGAGGTGATATGAATGCCTTCTGCATAGTGCTCAGGTTTTCAAACTCATAATGGTGTGACCTTAAAACATAAGTTAGCGGCTGGCCACTTATTAAATTGATCCTTAAGGAAATGGCCATGCTGAGACTTGGAAAATGCAGTTCTTTCTCATGCATGCCAGAAGTGAGCAGCTTTCATATGATCTATAGAGATGGCCTGGCCAGTAGGCCTGTGCAAAGTGTCAAGTATTTGCTTTGCATTTGGATTCGGCGATTCGGAGGGACAGTGATTCAATTCAGTGATTTGAATCACTGTCCTGATTCAATTCGGCCGAATCTGAAGATATTTAGCACTGAATCTTATTCGGCCATAAACTGTACAGGCAGGCAGTGTCAGCGGGAGCAGCTGAGGAAGCAGTCGGACGAGCCCTGGCTTGAATCGGGTGTCCCGGGAGAAGCCATGGGGCAAGGCAGAAGGAAGGCAGTGCTGGCAGCCCCGAGAGAAGTCACGGGGGCTAGTGGGAATGATTGGGGATCTGGGAGATCGACCTGGGACCTGGGGAGAAGCCCCTGTTCATTCCCCTTGCCTCCAATCATTCTCCCCAGCTCCCAGAAGCCTCTGAATCGATTCAGAGAGATTTGGAGATTCAGCTGTAGACTGTACAGGCAGGCACTAGGCAGTACCGGCGGGTGGGGCTGCTGGATGAGCTGCGGCTTCTCCCAGGGATGCTGGCTCAAGCTGGGCTTGTCTGGCTGCTCCCCCAACGGCTCCCGCCGTTACTGCCTACTGCCTGTCTGTAGTCTATGGCTGAATCTCCAAATATCTCTGAATCGATTCGGAGGCTTCCAATTCGATTTGGAGAGATTAATGGGTCTCCCAGTTTGATTCAGATTCAGAGATTTGGCTGCCGAATCGGGCCGAAACTCCTCCGAATCAAATCAGCTACTGAAGCTTCGCACAGCTCTACTGGCCAGTAGAAAGCTCAGTCAGCATCATCAGGCAAAACAGTAGCACTTGCTGAGAGTGATCTTCACACCTGCTGGTTTTGCAGTACTACATGATAGTACAATGACAGCTCTTTCTTTTAAAAATAAAAGGGCATACTGGAAAGCATTGTATATATGCTCTTAGGAAGGCTTTTATTTTCTAAGAGACTTAGCGAGACTTACTGAGGATGATGTAAACTTTACTTCCAGCAGAGAAAATAGCGGGTTCTGCCTTGGGAACGCCTTAGGAAACGTACACTGTTTCTTCAGCAGGTTGATTTTAGATTGGAAGCGTTTCTTTTTAGCTGATGGCAGAGTGATACTTCATACTGTCCATTGGGGATTTCTGAAGTTCATGGGTCTGTGTGCTAGGAGGAGAATGGTCTAAAAGACTGAGCTGAAGTGTAGAAATCAAAAACTCCCCAAGTTTTAATCCCAACTCTCTTGCTGATGTTGCTGTGACCCTGAGCAGCTTGCATCCCCTCTCTGTGCGTGCATTTCAGCATCAGCAGATCTACAGGCTGAATCCGGCCCACTGGCCATGTGTTTGACACCCCTGGTGTAATATTGTCAACATACCAGCAAAGCAAGTTTATTGTCCATTAATTTATTCTGAACCACCATCCATCAATGGTCCGGAAATGCTCCTAACAAATCTCCTGTATCAGAACTCCTATGTGGTCCTTTTACTGCCACCATATCCCTTCACTGCCTTTCATTGGGCATTTGATGGGATGAGCTGTGTGGTCAGGTTTGGACCAGGGGACATTTTACCTAGGTATATTTCTGGTTATTAGTGCAGCAGAAAGCAATAAAAGATATCGCTCTAGGAAATCCTTGCCTCTTGCATAATTTCTGGACCATCATGACTACAACATCACTCTTACACTGTCGTACATGGAAGATATTGAAATCCGCCTCTTAGAAAAATCTACACCCAAGGAAAAAAGAAGTCAGGCTACACAGTGACATCTTGCTAAGCCTATGCCAGATATCCTGTTAGCTAAATAAAAGATATTACCCTATGAAATCCTCACATAATTTCTGGACCATCATGGCTACAGCATCATTCTTGCACTACCTTATTATTAAGCCTCATAAAATATGATTAGTGTCTTTTTTGCACATGGGCAAATTGAGTCACTGTGATTGTGATGGGGCCAAGGTGATACAAGTCAGTCAATAATCCCAAAATAGGAGTCCTGATATCTAGTCCTCTTCCTTGCCCTGACCTACTGGCAATAAGCCTATTTGCCTATTTTCTTTTCTAATCTGCTGGAGTGATTTGGCACCAGATTCTAAGCTATCATCTTTGTGCCCAACTTTCCTACTTGGGGGCCTTCTTTCCCCGAGGGTGTGACTGCAGCATGTGCACACGCCTGATGTATGTTTAACTGGTATACTTCCAACTCAGCCGTGGACATGCAGGAGCCAGAGGAAATGCTTCAAGGACACCCTCAAGGCAAATATTAAGAAGTGTGGCATTGACAACAGAAAATGGGAAAAACTAGCCCAGCACAGGGCTACACGGTGATGTCTTGTGAGAGAAGGTACATCTTACTTAGAGGAAAACCGTCTCACTTCGGAGGCAGAAAAACGACAAATGGAAGGAAAGGAAACAAAATCAAGAAATCTGTAGTCCGACCCTCCCTTTAACCACCAACTGTGGCATTTGCCAGAGGGTCTGGCTCTAGGATCAGCCACCTTCACCATCAATGGACTCATTTACAACCCTTTACTTGACCTGTGGGAGGGATCGTCCTTGACCAGGAGGGATCGCTGCTGCTGAGAAGCCATCCAGCAGAGGTTTTGATGACACTATGGTTTGTCTCCCCTCTAGCCCTACGAGTTAGGTCACCGGGTTTTAAACCCTCCCATCTGGAGAGTCCTGTGACCGATGAAAGTTGCGTTCTCCTCTATTCCGATTGGAAAGCGGTGTTTACATAGGAGATTTGCTTAGTATCTCTGTGCTGTGTAAGCAGAGAATCCTTCTATCAATTCATACAAGAACTAACCCTGCCTTTTTAAAGGTCACTTCTGTCTCAGTCAGTTCTTAAAGTTCAAGAGGAAATAAACTGCTTAAAGTTGGCATTTTTCAAGTCAAGTGTCAACTTTCCAAGCCCCCAAGCCAGGGAATGCGGAGAAAGGAGAGATTAATAAGTGAGCTGCTTGGCCGAGACAGTGATTGTACTGGGACATTCCCCTTTTTCGTGTTTCTTTATGGGGTTTCAGAATAAAATGGAAACGTTGAAATCTCTCACTTTCTCCTTTTCACTTGGCAATGCAAACATATCCGAAGCTCTTTAGACGCGTGCTTTTTTTTACTAGCCTACAGAGAGCAAGTGGAGGGTTTGTCAGCTGCAGTGAAGTAGGACACAAGGAACATTTTATGACAATGCCAATACCTCAAAGCAGCTTCAGCCACGGTCCTATTATCTAGTGGGAATGAAATGAGGTTTCAGGAGGTAGTTGAATGGTGAGGTCTCTAAGCAGGTGCCACCCCTAACTGCATTGACTTCTCTTCCTTATGCAGGGGACAGCGAATCAATAAGGAAATAAACAGGAAGAATGGACTTTATTAATCAGGTACAGTGGAGGCAGCAGGGGAGATTATAATGGAACATAGGTGGCAATCGAAGGGAGCGCTGAGCATAGACTATCTGTTGGCTGCCAAAGTGTGCGAATCGATTGTGGGAGATGGAGGGTACAGCGATTTCAGAGCTGCTAATTGGGATGTTGGGTTGCTCCAAAGCAGGGGGGAACGGAAGAGAGTGAGCATGAGCCATATATTCTTGTTACTTTATTCATTGTATTCAGTCCAGTTTTTAACAACTTTTTTGCCTTGTGTACATGCCTTTTGGCATGTGTATGCTCTCATTCAAGGCACTGCTGTTCACTCCCTTATGCTCAGAGTCCGGGACACCCCCACCTTTACACCATTTCGTGATCTGAACAAGAGAAAAGGGACTCCTCTCTTTTTTGTATTAAGGGTTTGTGCAGAAATGAAGGTGGCAGCAGAATGAAGTTCCTTATCTGCTTTATCTCCAGAAAAATGAGCTACTGAAAGAACTATTTTTAAAGATAAGTAATCTTGCTAAATGTCTTAAAATTTTCCAACCCAAGCACTAAATCTGCTCTCTTAACCTTACTATGTAGGTTGATACTGCTTATTGCAATAATGACATAACTCTTAGTACTTACTCTGGACAAGCTGAATATTCTTACAGTAAAGGCTCCATAGTTAGGGCAGAATTTAAAAATGAGCTTAAAATGCGGCATACAGTCCTGTTCATCTCTCAATGACAGCCCATTGCTGTCATTGAGAGATGACAGTGTCCCATTGCTGTGGAATTTCACCTCGGCTAGAAAATCCAAAGGGAATATATAACTCTTGTTTGGTTTCTCTTTGGTACACTTTTAATAAGTGGTCTCTGATTTTGGGCTTTGTTTGAAATTTTTCTTTTCCAATCCTCTTTGTCATTGTTGACTGAGATATTTTAGAAACAGCCCTATTTGTCTGTACAGAGGTTGGTAGGGAGAGGTGGGTCTTGAGTAGCTCTGGCTCAACATTTTGCCTTAACAAAATAATTTAAAAAGTGTATTCAGGTCTTTAACGGCACCATTCATGTTATAATGGAGGGTTCCTCTCTTGCACACTCATGCTTGGGAGCTGGTGTGACAAGGAGCACAGTAGTTTTGACTGATTTGGGGGGGGGGGGGGCAGAACTGTTAGTCTCTGTCCACCTCTTGTTGCCAATACTGAACACACAGACCATTCGCTGCTGCTTACCCTCTGGCAGTTAGGGGTTACTGACCTTCTACCGCCACATTTCACCTTTCCATCTTCAGGGTCATCCTTACTTATGGCCTACAGAGGGTGGGTACTTTTAAGAGGTCCTGAGATAAGACAGGTGAAACTTGTTGGTCTTGTGCAGAGCAGCAGTGTGGTCAAAAGTGACCACTAGCTTGTCTGACATGGGTACTAATAAAATCTGAATGTCAGCACGCTCAAACAGATGAGGCAACATTGGTCTCAGCTCATAGCTATAAAAAAAAATAAAAATAAAAAAATCAAGCTTTTATGCCTGGGGGGGGTGTGCGTCGAACAGCAGTGATACTGAAGCCATTAGGTTTAGATTTATCACTGCTAGTCTTCACCAATCTCAGTCTCGGATGTTGTGGGAAGTGGTTTGGAAAATAATAAAGCAATTACTAAAAAAGGCTGCCGAGTCAGAGTCTGATCTGTATTTAGCACTGTTAAATCACGGAGTGACACCCGGGAAGCATGGGTGTGTTCCCTGGTGTCAGCTGAAAATAAGAATATCTGCAGTGTTAGAAAGTGATGTCAGAGTCTCTGGCGTGGACTTGCAGATATACAAAAAGACCGGCAAGGCAAAGCCTGGCATGATCTGCGATCCCAACAGCTGTCACCACGTCATGAAAATTATACTGTTGTTTCCCAACATAGAAATAGTCACAGACAGCTGTGGTTTCATAAAAGGAGCTCTGCAGTTGTATCATCTTGTCACCTCAGTTGGCCATATGTTCTGGAAAAGGTGACGCTTTCTTCAAATGCAAGGAGGAAGGGAGGAAAGGAGGTGGTGATGGTCACAGAATGAGCTGTTCTGTCTATGAAAGTCTGACGGGCAACACCACCGCAGATTGAGATGTCCAAATTTCAGGACATGACAGCTAGAATTAACGACCTTGCTGATTGACATCTGTTGTGTTGATGTCCCAAGGGAGATCTACAGGTTTGTGCAGCAGCAAAGAGCACCCCAATTTGTGCATCGGGAGCACTAGTAAAAACTGAAGCTTAGCAGGCTTGAATAGAGGAGGAGCAAGGCAGTGCCACACAGGGAAACCCTGGGCTACTGTGTGCATGCATTAAGGGCTCTAGTATTAGCGATTGGATCCAGTTGTGCTATGCAGCAGCTCATGTTAGGCCAGACTGAGATCAGCCAGCATTGAATGACACGGAAGGAATTAGCCCTTGGCTGTGAGTAATTGCTGAATGCACCCTTTCCCAACGCAACCTGCTCTTACACCATAGCTAATGGAGCTGGAAAAGAAAAATCTGAGATGTTCATGGGAGGGCAAGAAAGAACAGCTTTAACAATGGGGTGTTTGTGGTCTGTGGTGGCTGTGGAAATGTAAGCAGCATGCCTGTGAGTGGAGCAGCAAAGGGTGGGTACTAGTAAGTGGCTTCACTTTTTCAGTTGCTGCCTTTCACATGTTTTTAGGGTAGACTATGACTACTGATAGTGCTACATCAAAAGTAGTGGGAGGGCCTTTTGTGTATCGGTGAATGTAGGTAGTTGTCGGAGCGGCTGGCAAAATAGAAACATTTGAGCCTGAGAGAAATCTGCATCTGAAATTCTTCTCCTTTATTCCAGCTTTGCTCAAGCCAAGGGCTTGACCTTTCTGCTTTTCCTCTCAACAAAACCTCAGTGTAAAGGTCATTGACTCCTCCACCTGGCCGCTATCTGTTTAAAGTGTTTGTAGGGACATTGCCAGGAATGTAGCATTGTTTCATTAAACATTTAGAAATAGTGATGCAGCAGAATCGAAGTAACTGAACTCTGAATGGAGAAGGGAATGCCCGCCCTCCCTTCTCTACCCATTGTTTTCCTAATTTCCGCCTATTTATATTTTCATTGACCTCCTGTCACACTTTTAGCTTCTTTCCCTCTGTGGAGATTTCAGAACAGCTATGGCAGGGGTGGGCAAAATGCGGCCCGCAGGCCAGATGCAGCCCGCCAAGCCATTCTATCCGGCCTGCGGGGCCCCTAAAAAAATTAGAAAATTAATATTAATCTGCCCTGGGCTGCCTGTCATGTGGCCCTTGATGGCTTGCCAAAACTCAGTAAGTGGCCCTCCGCCCAAAATAATTGCCCACCCCTGAGTTACGGGGTCTCCCTGTGCCTGAAGAAGGGTGCTGATGCCCAAAAGTTTGCAAAGAACTTTGTTACAAGTAATCAGTTGCTCTAATACAAGAGATCACATCTACCCAAAGAACCTTGCCTGCCAATGTCCTTAGACCAACACGGCAAAAACCCTGCAACGTAAAAGACGCAAGTAAATTTGCCGTTGGACTTTGGCTTTGTGGGTCAGATAAAGCATGGCACGGATGTAGAGACCTCTAGGAATAGGATGGCAAGGGTTTCATTCGTATTTCTTCAGTTTAACATATTAGAGTCTCTATTTCCATAGCTGGAAAAATGAATGCTACAATAAACGCTGGCTTGGCGAAGAGGTTGCCTGTGCTTAGCTGTCTGGGAGGAACTAATGAGCAGAGTGAGAGACTGTAGTTTGTACTTGGCATCTGTGAAGAGCATGTTGTAGAAGTGAAAGTTGTTTCAAAATAAACCACCAACAATCACAGTTTGATACTTATTCAGAAGGTTTTACTTTGGACAGATTCCAGCTTTCTCTAATCAGATTGCTGGGACCAGGCCCTTAGGGCCTGATTCTTCTATGCCTTGCAACTCATATATCCATTTATACATGCACAAAGGGGATGTAAACAGTGATTGAAGTAGGCAGGGTTAGTTCTTGCTGCATCAGGCAGGGAACGGTGGGAGCTCTCCCTTCCTCCACCCTCCTTAATTTAACCTGTGTTGTAAAATGCTACCGTTTGGATTACCTAGTGTTTTATATTAATTTTGCATAAATGTACCTTGCGGGAGCATTTACAAGGCAGTCTTTAAATTTAACAGTGGCCTTGGAGAGTTTCGGAATGATTTTATTGGGATGGGATGTATGTGAACCAATCCAAGCTTAGCAAAGCATATTAACAGGGAGCATGTGGTGAAGATGGCTTGTTTTGTAATTTTAATAATCTCCCATAATAAGTAAATTTATTTTAATAAATTTAATAATGTAGGTGTGGCTGCTAGTGATAGTTCCAGTTGAGGTTGCCCAGTAGTTTCCATTATATAAATCTCTGTTTTTATTTGCTGATCATTTTGCAGGACTTCAGTTGTTTGGGCTTAAATTTTCCATGCTGTGTGTCAGCTTTGGGCTGAACGTTATTGCATAGTGTCAGCCCCTGCTGCACAATATCGTAGCAATTTCCAAGGATGAGATAAGGGAAAATGTCTCCCACACCCCCATGTTAACATAAAATCACGGTGATTTTAGCTAGGGGAGGCAACTAGACCTGGGAATGAATGGGCCAACGGGAAAGATGGAAAGAAGGAGCTTCCCTTCACTTAGGGTTGGATGCTCATTACTTCTGCAGACCACATTTCATGGTCTCAAGCTATGTATGGAAAAAAGAGAAACACACAAGTAGTGTGTTTCTCCGCCGGGCAAAATTTTGGTTTAAGTGACTTGCCTGGTATCATGTAGAAACTCCATGGTCGAGGTGGGAAGAGAATCCAGTTCTCCAGGGCTCATAGAGTGGTCTCAGTTATAAAACCTTCCTTTATCTTCTGTCAGTTCTGTGTCTGATTCATGGCAAACCTTTCAGCTTTTGCAGCAAACGAGGTAGGAGTTCTACAGACAAGTCTCAGTCAGTAGAAAACCATGAATCACCATTAAGGCAGGGTGGAAAAAATAGCATGTGATTATGTAATCAAAGGCAATCATAATGCATCTTCACAAGGGGGTTGAATTAAGGGTAGCTCAGCAACCTTGATTCTAGCATTTGCTAACTTTCAAGTGCTTGACTTTGCAACCTTAATAATGCTCTTCTAATGTAGATTTTTGCATGTTATTATGTTTAAATAGTGAGCTATCCTGCTGTGCTGCTATACTTAATGGAGTTACTATTATTGTGGACTACTTTCCTCTAAAGTTCAGGAGATAGCTTTGATTGCTATTGTCTAAACAAACCAAAGCTATTTTGGTTTTGTACAGAAGAAAATACATTGGGAGAATAAGTTGGAGGCTGTAAAAATTGACAGATTGAGAGTGTTGCCTGCATGGAAGTTAGCTAGATGTGTTCTAGCTATCTCTGCATCCTGACCATCTATTCTGGGTGGATATTACTAGTACCGCCTAACATCTGTGGTGGGCAAGTTTCATATTTCATAGACATTAGGGCTGGAAGGGACCTCGGAAGATCATCGAGTCCAGCCCCCTGCCCAAAGGGCAGGAAATCAGCTGGGGTCTGTTAATAACTCTATGATCAGTATACTTAGGACAGCTGAACTGGATTTGCTGATAAAAGACCAGTGTTTAGTTTCTGGGTTGCAGCCTAGCATTTTATTCAAAATTATGGTTTGGGTCTGCCATTGAATCATGTTGCATGTACTATGTGAGAGAGACCTATTTCTGTAAGTGCATTTGGTAGTCTAAAAAAAGCATTCAGATCAGAAATGTGAGTGAACAGCGGTATGTGGTGCTCATTTCATGCTGAAGTACAGTAATACGCATTGGAAATGAAGGCTGATTGGAAAAGGTCATGCAGACAGTTCTGCGGAGCCTTCATGGAGCAGTAATGAGTCATGAATCCGTAAGGGCGCCTTCTCATTAGATTTCAATAGAGGGCTTTCATATTTTGTTTTTATCGTTCCACGATACTTTGACCCTCTTTATTTTATGAAGATGAGCTCTTAGCCTAATGGCAAGACCGCGGGGTTCCAGCAGGTGTGTGTAGTGACCGGTCAGTTCATCATGCCCATTTTCCCACTCCCTTTCTTCCATGCGGTATCTTTTGCTCTCCTCTCCGTACTTGTCCTTCTCCTTTCTCCTCAGTTTTCAGTCTGCCCTTTTCAGGCAGGCTTTCCGCTTTTGCTGTAAGTATCAGTTTAATATATAGCAGAACCTTAAAGCATTTCTAGTTGCTGATATGTGAGCCGCCAGCAGTGTGCACTCTGATGCTGCGTATTGCACGGGCATGTAGAAATGGGCCTTTGACTGACGGTTGGAAGGAAAGGTGTGTGTGTGTGTATTAGATCTGGAACAGCACAGGGACGTTTCTTGGAAGACAGCTTATGGGACTGGGCTGAAAACCCCCTTTCTGGGGCACATTCTCCTCAGTTCCGAGATCCTGAACATGCAGGGTTGGTGAAGAGACACAAAGTGGAGCCTTTCTCTGGGAGATGCCACCCTGGGTGAAGACTGGCAAGTCCTACGCACATGGGGAAGTGCACCAGGGCTTGTGACAGCTCCAGGCAAAAAGAGTATAAATCTTTTTGCCTGGCTCTCCATCTCATGCTGAGGCACGAAAGCATGTTCCTCCAGCGCACAAGTGTGTGATTACAGATTGATAACTGATGGGGCAAATTGCATTATTCATTACGGTTGGGATTGAATTGAAATCGTGGAGGGCAATTTTCTCTCTCACACTTCAAGGTCAGATGAGAGTATTTACCGTTCTCTCTCTGTTTATCTGCGAATGCAAATTGAATTTGGTGATTCAAATTGATGAAATGTTGGAAATATAAAACTCATCAGAGGCGACATGGAGAGAAATTACTGGGTAGAGCTGGCCGGTGGCTTCACCAGCTCATGTGCGGGCCTCTCCTTTGATTAGTAATTATTTCAGGCTTTTGGATTTTTTCATTTTCAGTTTTGTTTCAGTTGTTTTGATTTTTGTTTTCAAAGAAAAAAAAGTGTAATGACACTCTGAAGCATTTAGAATCTGAATGAGATGGGGTAAATAAAGCCAGCTGCAGAGAGACGTCTTGCATCACGACTGTGCAAGGCAGAGGTTTTCTCTGAAATGTCTTCCTTGTGTTTCCACCCCCACCCCCCCCACTTCCC
Organism: Alligator sinensis; assembly: GCF_000455745.1. NCBI lineage: Eukaryota > Metazoa > Chordata > Crocodylia > Alligatoridae > Alligator > Alligator sinensis. The sequence continues at coordinate 634,705 of NW_005842740.1, forward strand.
ACCCCTTTCAATTCCCCGCCTGCAAAATCTTGCTCCTTTCATGCCCAGACTCTCTGGGACCCTTAGCCCCCAGGTGCTGGAGCAATATCTAATGGAGAAGAAGCATCAATTCCTTTTTTTTTTTAACCACTAACTATGGTATATTCCTCACAGTCACAATTTCTTTCCTTATTGATCCATGACCAGTGGGAAGAGGGAGAAGCAAGTCCAGCCTTCACCTCCAGTCAACATTTACCAATGGGTTTAAATGCTCAGGGATAACAGTGCTTGAATGCCCAAAGGGACTGAGCCGATCATAGGTGGCTAGCTAAAGCTCAGGGTTGGAAATCAGGAGCTGGGGTCTCTCCCTGGCCCACTGTGACAACAAGCCACTGAGCCCCTTTTGCTGTGTGCTCCAAATACTTCTTAGCCCAGGCTGATGAGATGAGACATGGTGCTGATGTGCCTCTTGTTTTCTCTGCAGCATTGGTTGCATCACTTAATGGCGCTCTTTCCTCACCATTTCACTCCTGGAAGCAATCTGGAAGCAGTGTGCGTCCTGCAGATCACATAGGGTGGTAAAATTTATTCAGAAACAAAAATATCCCAAAGTGGAAGCTCTCGTCTTTGAGACTTGGAACAAAAAAACACCCCAGTGCAGTCATCTCTGGAGAGCTCTCGCTCCTGAAAGTTTTGATTTTGCTAGACATTAGCAGTGTGCATATTTCTTCAATCAGCTCTTGTTTCTCTAAAAGAAATCACTGCCAATACATGTCATTCACCTTGTCGGATAAAGACATGCTCATGCTCGATTGCTGGTGGTGCGTGTGTATTAGTCTGACAGCGAGTCCCATATTGACTAGCAGATTAACTTTGGGATTGGAGCTGCATTGTTTCAAGGAGCAGATGTGTCAGTTCATTCTGGAAAGTAATCTTTTTCTAGAGATGCATCAGGCCCCTCCTTAAGTAGGGCCCGGTTTACCTTCTGATTGCCACTGTGGCCTTTCAGTCCAGTTGCCCTGTGTGGCTGGTTGTTGTAACAGGGTGGCACAAAGATGGTGTGTTGTCTGTTTCCATGGGAACGGTTGTATTGTAGCAACCAGACTGACCTCCTAGTGTAAGGAGGTGGAAGATGCCTGATGTAAATTGGCTTCTTTGCGGAAATCCTTATAATTTCTGTCAGTTTGGGGACAGAAGTAAAGGCTGTAGCACCTACTTTCTGTGTTCATTCCTGC
>NW_005842740.1:635928-656781 GCF_000455745.1 Alligator sinensis
GCTCTGTGACTAAATGCCAAGTTTACCTTGGAGGTGCCGAATCCAAGTTTGATATTTTTGCTGCTGGTTAGATAGCAAAACCAAATATGCACTCCGATGACACCCGTTCACTGCATCAATAAAGCTCCAAACATCAATAGGCTCTTTACCCACTTCATCTATCTACACAAGCCAAATAATTCTCTTTACAGGTTTTCGGTTTTCTTTATTTGCCAAACCGCTGTGATTCTTCGTGCATAGGACAGTGCATGGGCACAAGAAGTGTTTGCTTTCAGGTGACTGGCTGATGGAAACCTCAGTGGAAGGGCAACTGAAAAGGTCTGGGGTGGGTAAATGAGTTAATGTTGTGTGGGCAGGTGGTGTCTCGTGGAAGATGATCAATACTTGAGAGGGGGAATAGTGGGTAACAGGCACACAGTCCCTTCCCTCCTGACTCCTTTGCAGGTTATGCTTAATGTAATATTTAATAAGCTGTGCAGTTAGGATTTTCTCTAGCTATGAAGATGATGCGACTGAACTGCCTGACACCAGCCCACTGTGATTTTTAACTTCAGATACTAGAAATGTTAGCTATCACTACTGCTCCTTACAAAAGAGGGGGAACTGAGTCGCACACAGAATGGGGTTACTGGCCTTACTAGCTGCCATGGGTGCATAGTACAGCAAAAGCGCCTTGGTGAAGAAGAGCAGAAGGATGCCAGAATGGTAGTGGTTCCTAGGTAAGTGTCTGCAGAAGGAAAAAAGTCATAGAAACAATATTAGAAAAGTAGGGTTAGAAGGGGCCTCAGGAGGGTCATATAGTCCAGCCCCCTGCTCAAGGGAGGATCATCCCCATTTAAACCGTTTTAAAATGCAGAGGAGACCCTTGACTTGTTGAATATCTGGAACCTTACATCTGTCTTAGGAGGGAATCTGAAATGTTTTTAATATCAATACATTCTTCTTCACCTTTTGTGCTGCAGTCTGTCTGCCCTGGGTATGTTGATTCAGGCAGCTTGATTGCTCCTGCAGTATCCTGGCCCTGGCCTGTCTCTTTATTTTTTAAGTAGCACTCAGTGTCTGACCACAATTTGCTTCCTCATAGGAAAGATTTTTCTGTTTTCCTGATCTCGACTGCTTCTGTTTTCTTCCTCATTACCTCTCTCCTTTCATCCTCCTTCCTGTTTGTCCTGCTCTTTTCCCTTATATTTTTGCCTTGTACCTGTTTGATCATGTGTGTTCCTCTCATGCCACCTTCCTGTTCCAGGTGGTGCGTATTCCTGCCACGATGATTTAACCAGATGCAGTGACACTTGCAGAAGTGGGGGTCACTGCTCTCTCAAATCAAAGACTGAGCTATTTATCATCCTCTCATTAGACAGGACCGAATGGGATGTGGCTTGGCAGTTGGGCTCCAGGGAAGAATATTCTTTTATTGTGAAGTAGACCCTGTGACATGAACCACTGGTGGTGCTTTAATATTGTTTTGCAAAACTGGAAAGAAGAGCCAGGAAAGCAGATGCTTCAGTTTTCTCAAGCCCTCTATTTATCAGTTTCCCTTTTGTTTGGGTCTCTCTGGTGTTTATGGGATTTTTCCTGCCATTTATAGATGGGCAGATACTTTGGCAAGGATGTATGTAGTCTGGATGCAGTTGGGGGGAATTGCTTTCCTCCAACATATTAATTGCTGTCGCACATCTGGCTGTCTTCCCTTGTTAATTTGCAGAACGTGGCCTTAGCCTGTGTAGCAGTTGTGTACAAATTGCATTGCTGGCTCCTCTAGGTTTTCTTTGTGAAATATCTCTGACATCTTTCCCTGTATGTTTGCACAGTTCTCATCACATCCACATTATCTTGTTTGTTGGTGCAGTGGCTTTTGATGCATATGGCCCTGGCATCATGCCCCCTTGCCATCTTCTTTGAAATCGCTGCGTGACCCCTGCAGTTCCTATTTTCACTGTTGGTGCACTATGGCTGGCCCTCTGATCTTTTCCAGAGTCTGTTGTACAGAATTATATTTCTAGCTTTCTGTTTGCTCTCTCTGGTAGATTTTGCAGCATGCGGGGTGGAAGAGGTTACAGAAAAGATAGGCTGGAGGCAAGGGGTGTTAGTTTTATCCATCACTGGAAGAGAGCTGACAGCTGCTTTTGTCATGTTTTGAGATTATTAAAATGTATCTTATAGCTTCTGTATTCTTTGTCCGTCTTCATTGTTCTCAGCCTTTCAAAGAATATTCTGGAAAATGAAATATCATTTAAGATTACATGAAAGTGGATTGCAGAGCGGAAGAGCAGAGTATGAAGAGAGCTTCTCACCAGCTCGGGACATGAGATACCGGCACTTCGTTCAGTGGGCTGAGGGACGAGGCTCGTTAATTCTGATAAACAGAAGCGACTTTTCCACTTTGAGACCATGAAAGCTTGCTTTGAACTTGCAGAGATTTTTGAAAATGCCAAGGTGCTCGAGGTTCAACTGAACCATGGACCTTTGGGTTTAATATTTTATGAGTTTTTAAAAATTGTTTGGTTTGAGGTGAGTGATTGGCATTAAAAAGCCAGCGTTGTCATCGGCATAGAAAATAATGTCTGGGATAATAACATAATACAACTTGCTGCTTTGAACCTGATTTTGAATCTGCTTTTTGTCACTAAGGAAAGTAACTTTAATATTGGCCAGCTAGTTCATACCGTAATACCTGGAAAAGTTACGTGTCTGGTCTTAATGATGAGGAAAGGACTTCAATCATCTTTGTTTTGGCAAGTCTAAAAATGTGGTGTGTTGGAAAAATTGTTAGAAGCTTGAATGGAAGATTTCCTACTGGTCAGCAGCCCATTGTAATTTAAAGCTTAATCTTCAGAAGTGGAACTGGGTTACTTACTGCCCGTTGAACAATCGTTCTGATGACGCTTACATTTTGGCAGCAATAACTGATCCCTGCATTTCATCTGAGGTTGGAAAATGTAAGCATTATTGAATGCAAGAAGATATAGATAACCCACACACTTGTCCTTTTGCTTTCCTCCCTTTCCTCTTAGTTGTGTCCAGCTCTGCGGTTCAGAAAGAAGGTGCGCCGTCTCTAAGGAATACGCGTCACAAAGACTTTTTGTGACTCTTGAGTAGATTCTACCAAGTTTCCTTTTTTTCAGTCCGAATATCAGGTCAAATCCGATCAGTCAACCCACTCAGGACTTATAAGACTAGGTCAAACTTAGAGGGATTAAAAAAAAATACGCTACCAAAATTTTCTGCAGCAGTCAGATGTGAGATCGGTTCTTTGAATGTTTGATCCTATAGTTTTCCTCTCGTCTGACTTGACTCAGGGCTGGAGCTCTTTGATAGAGTATAGAACTCAGGTCTGGAAGAGCTGTTTATTAATTAAACTAACCAATAACGCAGAGAGAGAGGATTTTTATATCCTAACATCATTTATTGTACGGTGTTTGGTGAAGGTTTGCATTGATATTTAATTTGGGCTGTAACTAATTAACTTGAGCAATCCTTTGATTTTCTTTTTTGAATTTTGCTATGGTCATGAAATAACATTTGGAGCATTAGCACTTTTGAGACTGGTAGTTTGAAAATTGTGCATACGCACACTTTACCAAGGATCTGATTAATGTTGTGTGTCACAGGTAGTTTGTTGTGCTTGTTCTTCCTGGGTTTCCCACTGTTTCCTTGTGACATGTTCTTGGGTTGTTCTCAGTTTTTCATACAGGATCCTTGTCCCTTTTTCACTGTGGAATGACTGGTGTCTGTTGGTTGAGTTTTCTGGACGTTGGCTGCTATGGAAACACCTTTTTGATATAGTTTCTCTCTGAATGCTTGCAGAGCGCTGTCCTGTAATGGTGGATTTATCCGAAAAATGAGCACGGTGAAAGCTAGATTCTCTGTCTACTATGACTGGGGAATTGTAGTGTTGCTGACTTGGGCAAACGCTGTTCTATTAAGAGCTTCGGCAACTTAATTCGGGATGTTTAGCCTGAGGTTTTATCTCCGCTTCCCTGTGGCTGCCGCAGAACTTCTCATGGCAGGCAGCAGTCATCACCTCCCGGCTGGCAGAGCACACGCACGTCCGCATGTTTCTGGTGGCTCTCTGCGACTCAACTCAATAGTTGCACTGCTGCAAGTCAAGGGGCATCTGGGGAAGGCTGGAAGGAGCATGGTGGCCAGCAGAAGATGCTGGCCTGTGCATTGGCACCTTGTGCTGGATGGTGGTGGAGCTCTACTTCACTCTGCAGAGGTGATTTGATCTCTGCCAGCAGAAAAGGGGGCTCCTGTGCCACCGAGGGGCTTTGGCTGAGCACATGCTGGAACAAAACTTAATGGACTAGACAAGGCCTGAGGTTCGGATGGAGAAAGAATTGCTCCGTCAGTGAGAGGCAGACACTACTTCACATTCCATCACCATAGATACTGCTGCTGGGCACAGGCTTCTTTTTGTGTAACTAATTAATTAAAACAGAATCAGGGAAATAGTGGTGCTCTGGTAATTAAATTATCCATTTTTAAATGCAGATTTAAAGCCCTTTTGATGAACTTTCCCACCTGAATACAACAATGAAGAGTCTATTTCACAGTCCTTGATTATTAAATTGGTCTGTGAATGGTTCCAAATTGAACTGGAACTTTAAATAGTCTTTTAATTCATCTAATGCCTTAAAATGCATATTCGTCTTCAGAGGGAAGGAGTGCAGGTATGGAAACTGCTGCTTGGGGAGTTCTGGTCAATTCCTACATAAATTTTCCAAGTAGCACAAATTGGTGAACCAGCAGTACAGGATGTACTTAATTTAGACTAAGAGCATCTTTAAAGAAAAGTGCCATTTTCCTGACGCATCTAAGCAGCATGTGAATAATGGCACTATTTCATTTAAAGGTGTTTTATTTACTCTATTTTCTTTTGATTTATGATGATATAAACACCCCTTTGAGGCTCTGGCAGATCTTCTTAGGTTGTTCTGTTTTCCTCTCTGCTGGAGAGGCAGAGCTTTGATGCGTCTGCCTGACAGCGCCATTGGTTTTGATGCATTTAAGTCTGCTTGAAGACTTGTTGGTGCACTCCCAGTCCCCCTTTCAGGGCCTATTAACATGGTAGGTACAAGTGGTTTTGTCCCCTGCGTGTGATACTGTCATCTGCCTCACCTCCTGCAGATGCTATGGAGGTGCTCTGGTGCTGCAGTTTTTTCCATGAATCAGTTGTGTTTGTTGCCTGTACTGCATAACTGTGTACCGGTGCTTCCTGGATAGAGTGGTTCAGCTATCCTGAGTGTCCCAGCAAGTGGCAAGAGTACCCACGGGGCACGCACCCAGAACGACTCCAAGAATATGTAGAGTATTGCACTCAAGAGTTTCTTCGCTGAAGGCTGGGAGGAAATGGGAGAATTGGCTGCTGGGAGCTGGCCATAGTCTTGTCCATGTTGCATCCTGTGTGTTGTTACCCAGCCACAGGAAGATAGCGCTATGCTCAGCCTAGGTTGTTGTCAAGTGCAACACATGGGTAGTTATCACAGATACTTACCAAATAGCTGTCTTTAGATGCAAACCATGCACAGTGGCAACTGTGACTCCAAGTGGTTACAAAGGAAAAGGGTAGAGTGAAACCCCGAGACTTGCGTTGTTGCTGGAACTTACGTATGTATTTAACAAGTTTAGTTTAATGTGCACCTGAGAGGAGATTTGTTGATTGTAAAGGATTGCTGTTTTTATATCTTGTACGTGCATAGTATAAATAAAGAGGTGGTGCTAAGCTCCAGGATTGGTCATTGAGCGTCTCTCTTTTTTTAATAATGTCCTTCCAAGTAAGGCTGATGACGGCAATGCAGTTTACAGCTGCACATGGGCATAGGTGGGATGATACCCTAGGTCCCATTACTGTTGCCCCATCCTCCTGGTTTTGCTGAGGCAGTGTTAAACCTCACAAGTTCAGTCTTTCTTTCTCTCTCTTTCTTAGTGCCAGGATATTAGAGAAGGCTCGACAGCAGCTACAAGAGGAGGTATTACGAATCCAGAACCAGTTACTGGATGAGAAGAAGAAACGTGAGCAGCACGAAGCTCTGGTCAGACGTTTGCAGAAACGAGTGCTGCTCCTCACCAAGGTACAGCTTCTAGACCTAGCTTATATGCCCTTCTCTTTGACCTACATGCTCTTCCTGGATGCCCTTTGGTTCTTGGTTGCTCTGTTCTCGAGTTGATACCGAAGTACTGCCACGTGTTCTCCATGTTTTAGATACTAGAACAATGCCATGAGTTTTGTCTTCGGGGAATAACTGTACTGGCTTCATTACTGGCATGCTGCCAGTTGTTGATATCTAGATGATACGTCACTTAATCTCATTCTTGGCATCTGCAAGTCGCATTATCGTTGGCGTACTTCTGTCACCTGAGCCACTGAATGGACTTTATCATGATTCTGATGGCGACCGCTCCCACTTTCCTTAATAGAAGAAAATGGCTGCGCTACATGGAGGACAAGGAAGGCACTTTACTCTTATGCTGAACCAAGTCCTTTAGAATACAGTAGAAGGAGTTGAAGCAGTTGAGTTTTACAAAAGTTAGTTTTAGTATGGTGCTTCCTTTGAACCCGCCTACAAAAATCTTTAGCAGCATGTAATTTTGATTAAATTTGGTAGGATGAGTCAAAAAGCCTATAGAATATTGATAATTTTATATTAAATTCTGTAACTCTCTTCTGTAAAGGAAGATTATTATTTATTACTTCTCTGTTGCCACAGAGGTGTGCACTGCACCTCCCCAAACCACCCATGCATAACATCACTCATCTGAGCAATTCCTTTGAAGCCAGTAGGTTTTCTCACATGAGTAAGCTTACGTCTGTGCTTGTTTGAAGGTTTGTGATTGCTGGGGGAAGCAAGAAAGTAGGGAGAAGAGAGGTGGGTAATAAGATGCTGTTATGTCAGCTGAAGGAGGTCAAACCCAGCAAGAAGTCACGAGGGAGTTTTGGTCTACAAATGTCCTGTTTAGGCCGAAGGTTGAAATTTCTGACATGGGAGGAATGTGGTCCATTAGAAAGGGAGAAGAAGCAAGCTGCTGCTGTTTCGGGCTTTAATTCTGAGTGTTAACTACAGCCTCTTGATTGTGCTTTAATTGTTCTCTGCCCAGTTCTGTAATTCTGTGTCACTGCTGAGCCAAAGAGGCTGTGATGTATGGTATGCTAAGCAAGGCTTGCTGGAGTGTGAAGCAGCTGTTTTGCAAGAGGGTATTATTTAAAATCTTTCTGGCCACAGTATTTGATGCCATGGAGAGTCCTCTAAGTGGGAAGAAGAAAGAGCTTCTGTCACTTTTCTTGACGTGTCAGGGAAGGCGTTGCATTTTGAGTGCCTGGCAAAACCTTTGCACTGCAACTAGGAAAGGAAACCTCTGCTCCCTTGGGTTCACCAGAACTACAAACTGCCTACCAGGGCTTTTCCAGCCCTCCATATGTTTCTGGTTTTGTTGTCCGTCTGTCATGATACAGCTGTGGGTGTAGGCCGATCTGGGAAATTCTGGATATTCTGAAGAAGATGACAGCTGGCAGTCTTCTGATATCAATAAATACAACCTTCCTGAGGCTTTTTAGAGCGTTTCAGACTTGAGCAAGCATTTAGAGAGGATTCGAGAGAGACAGATTTTTGTGGGTGATAATCTTTTATTAGAGCAACTACCTGTTTGGGATCAACTTGGACAAGTTTTCATATGTACTGCATTCTTCTTCAGGTCTATCCCAACCACGCAGTTGGTCCAGTAAAAGATATCGCTCACAAAAATCCTTGCTTCTCACCTATTTTATGGATTATCATGGCTACATCATTCCAGCACTACCACAATTTAGTTAAAAAGTAATTACCCAATAGGTTCCTAAAATATTTTCTTTGTAACCTATTTCCACTCCTCAGCAGATGCCCAGGATTTATGGTAGAACAGGGTACCAGGTTGGTTTTTAAAATGCTGGACAGAAAAACTGTAGTGTCCTTGCAACTTTATCATGGAGTTGATGATATCCTTATTTCTGTGTTGAAGTGCTGGGACTCTTGGACTTGTTCATCTCTGAGGTGTTTCCTCCTAGAAGAGGAGAATGGCCTACCTGGGTTCATAGCAAATACACTTGGCTTTTTACAGGATGAGCTTTCAGTGGGCAGTGTAATTCCTAATCTAATTCCTTTGAAGGAGAAAATGCACATACAGCTCTGAGAAATTAGATTCTGTCTCGGGATTGCTTGAGTTCCTCGGGAAAGCACCGCTGTATTGTGGTACTTGGGCACCGTATCTTTAGTGCTGTTTCTTCCACTGGTTGCTCTACCCATTAAGAATTACGAGAAGTAATTTCATTTAAGTTAAAAATCTTCTGATTTTAAAATGAGATTGAGCAAATATATTGCTTGTTAAAAATAATAATTTTGCACTGAAAGCTTATCACCTAGAGTGGTATTTAATCATCTAATTAGTGGCATCAGTAATAGACTGTGCGGCTGTCTGTGTCATTGAGAACAGAAAAAAGGCAGAGGACTTAATTTGTCCAGCTCTTTATATTGAACCTTGTGTACCTTGTTAAACAGGATTATGGAAATACCATTTTAGGAGAAGCTGCCTTAGATATGACAGTCTCAGTTGCATCCTGATTATATGATTGTATCTGGCCGCCTGATAAGGCAAAGAATCTGTTCTATTCTAAGCAAATAAGGAGTACAATAGACCCAGCCAGTTTAGCAGGACTCAGTGATGGTATCTTCCTCTCTTTGTAGATCCAGGCATATCTGGGAAGTCACAATTTGATTTCTGTTTATCACTTCTATTTAAAAGTCAACCACAAAACAAATGTTTCCCCATCAGAGTGGTTTCTGCTACTTAAGTAATAAAAGCATCCACTCCTCCTTGACACAGTGCTCAGAAGCAAATTGTTTTGCTGTTCTTATCCCTTTTTATACTTCTCATGTGAGTTAGCTTACACATGACCGTGTCTGATCGTAAGAGTTGGAGGAAGTGGGAAGTTAAGAAGAGATTGGATAATTTTTCCTTTTTTTTATGGTCCCCCTTCACGCCTGCATGGCTTGGGTCTTTCTCCTTATTTCACCATTTGTCGTCATCCATCATCTCTTAGCCTCATTGGGGTGCTCTGATCTTCCCATCATTGTTTCCAATCTTTCCTACCTCTGTTTTGGTCTCTACGCCTACTTTGTGCTTCCTGGATCTTTCCTGCCTTGCTTCGGTTAATATTCAGCTTTAGCATAGTTTTCAGTACATGCCACTTTCATGAATCAGCCCAAACATCCGTCTTCTGTTTGGGTTGCATATGTGAGGCTTGGGAAACAAGTACCTAGGTTTCAATCTTATGCTAGTACTTAGAATTCTCTTATTTATGAAACTATGCCAGGGGAATAGGTTTAAGCATGTGAGCCCTGGCTCCTAATGCTAATACAGTCGTTATTTCTGTGCTGAGTGCTTTGCAAGTTGGGGTAACTGTTTCCAAGACAGGAGTGCAATTAGTTTTTGACATGCATATGTTAAATTAAGTGTCAATGCTAGACCTGGGCACCCTAGAGTTTCTCTGAAATTGATGGTGTGAAGGTGCTTTCTGGAGTGCTGTTCTTCTCACTTTATGCTGGTAGATGAGAAATGTAATGTTTGAAGGGACATATCTGCTCATTTTCCAGCTGCCTGAGTTCTGCTTGGCTGGGCTCTGCTGTGTGTTGTATAAGATCAGAATTTCCTGAAACTTTCACTTTTGCTGTAGCGCTGATGCCTTTCCACAGGTGACAGCAAGGGTGGGAGATTTCCCTGAAGTCCTGAGGGAAAGGCACAGCCTGACTTGATCTCGTCTCTTCCCCTCTTTTTCTGATTTGATGCCAAATTGGCTTTGAATGCCATGTTTACCCACGTAACTTTGCCTTTGACTCTGCTGTCCTTAAGCTTGTATGCATTTCTCTCTCTTTCTCCTTTTCAGAGAGCTTTGCACAGAGCTCAGGGTACCTGTTTACAGAGCAGGCTGTAAAAGGCAACACCACTGCTGCTGGATTTGGGTCTTTTAGGTTCTTTTTGGTCTCATGGCGCTCAGGTGAAGTACCTGAAGGCTGGAAGAAGGCCAGTGTGGTACCCGTCTTCAAGAAAGGGTGGAAAGTAGATCCTGGGAATTACAGGCCAGTCAGCTTGACCTCAGTCCCCAGTAAGATTCTGGAGAAAATTATCAAGGAGACCATTCTGGATACGCTAGCTGAGGGCAGCATCCTAAGGGACAGCCAGCACGGGTTTGTTGCGGGTAGGTCTTGCCTGACTAGTCTCATCTCCTTCCATGACCAGGTGACGTATCACCTGGACAAGGGAGAAGAGATTGACGTCCTATATCTAGACTTTATAAAAGCCTTTGATCTGGTGTCCCATGACCTCTTCATGGATAAATTGGCCAACTGTGGCCTCGACTGCACCACAGTCCAATGGCTGGAGAAATTGGCTCCGAGGTCAGACCCAGAGAGTAGTAGTCAATGGTAGCAAATCATTATGGCACTTCGTGACCAGTGGTGTCCCCCAAGGCTGTGTCCTTGGACTGATTCTCTTCAACATCTTTATCAACAATGTGGACATTGGTGTCAGAAGCGCGCTGGCTAAGTTTGCCGAGGACATTAAACTTTGGGGCATAGTGTCCCCCCCTGAGGACAGGCTAGTGATCTAGGCTGACTTGGATAAACTTAGTAAGTGGGTGGATACAAGCCTGATGACGTTCAATACCGATAAATGCAAGGTACTCCACCTTGTAGGGGGGGACACACAGCATGCTTAGAGGCTTGGCAGTGCTATGCTGGCTAGCACCATGGCTGAAAGAGACTTGTGGGTCATGACTGACCACAAGATGAACCTGAGCCACCAGTGCCCTGTCACAGCTGGTAAAGCAAACAAAATGCTGGCTTGCATCCATAGATGCTTCTCAAGTAAATCCCAGGATGTCATCCTCCCACTGTACTCAGCCTTGGTGAGGCTGCAGCTGGAGTACTGCATCCGATTCTGGGCTCCACAATTCAAGAAGGATGTGGAGAAGCTTGAGAGAGTCCAGAGGAGAGCCATGTGCATGATCAGAGGGCAAGAGAATAGGCCTTATGAAGAGAGGCTGAGATCCATGGGACTCTTCAGCCTGAAAAAGCGCAGGCTCAGGGGGGGACCTGGTGGCTGCTTACAAGTACATAAGGGGTGTACATCAGGACCTAGGAGAACGTCTGTTCACCAGAGCGCCCCAAGGAAAAACAAGGACCAATGGTTATAAACTCCTCCAAGACCACCTTGGTCTGGACATAAGAAAAAATGTCTTTACTGTCTGAGCCCCCAAGACCTGGAATAGACTCCCTCCAGAAGTGGTGCAGGCACCGACTCTGGACTCATTCAGGAAACACTTGGATGCTTATCTTGCTGGGGTCCTTTGACCCTAGCTGACTTCCTGCTTGTGGGGCAGGGGGCTGGACTTGATGATCTTTGAGGTCCCTTTCAGCCCTAACATCTATGAAATCAAGATTGTCCCTTTTTGAGAACCCTGTTTGAGTGCTTCCAGCTGGTTGATTCAGCATTTGCTAGAATCAAAGCCCTGATCTACCTTGTGGTAGAGGATGGCTTCTGGTGTCAGGGAGCAGGTTTGGGGACATACTGAGTAGAAGCCAGGTTGGGAAGAAAGCAAATGGTGATCCTTTGCCAAGTGTCCCAGTCTGCTCTCTTGGGGGGAATCAGAGTGGAAAGTCAGGACGTTAGGGTATTTTTGCATCACTTTGGCATTGCCCAGGCACAGGAAAGCAGCTGGGTCCAGCCATCTGAGAATTGTCTGTGGGTTGGGGAGCAGCAGTCCTTTGTGTCCCTTGTCTCATGCTGAGCCTCTGCAGTGTGGAGGGGAGGCAGCCCCGTGGGGTGCATTGAGTAAATGGCCAGAACACAGTGCATCCTGATGAATTAAAGAAAACAGCAGTTCAAAGTAAGAAGCATTAGATAACAATATGTCCCAACCCATGCAAACCCTCAGATGGCAAACTGTGTCTTGAACATGTGCTGCTGTTGTCTTACTCATTGTTCTCTTGCAAGGGACTAATACAATCAGTGAATTAAGCTAATTTTCCTGAATGTTGGTCTGTTTGTTCGTATCATTTGCTCCTTGTTTGTGGATCGCCTGCCTTTGGGTACTCTATTCCCAGTGGGAAAAGCTTTACATTTCCATTGTCTTTTCAGTGTTGTTCAACCAGATCATAAGTTCTGAGGGTAAATCTGCTTTTAGTGAGACATTATTTTTATAGTGGTGGTTTGAGTAAGAGATTAAATAAATATTGATTAACCAGCGCAAGCTGATTATTCTTGCTGATGGTCCCTGGAAGGTATCTTTTCGATAGTCAATGCAAACTGTATGAGCCACTCTTAGGGCTGAAGACTGCAGAGATCCATCAGGAATGGAGCTGTGTGATTAAACTGTTCGTTAAGCCTGGCAGAGGCAGAATGTATGGTTTGATCTACCATCTGATTTGTTTTGTAACTGGTAAAGATTCGGCATAACACTGTTTAGTGCTCTGCCATGGTGGCTGATCTTAACTCATAGGAAATAGTCTAAATGCTTTAGGAATTCAGGCAAGTGAGTGAATTAAACCATTTAACAGGGATGTGAACAAGTTTAATCCTAAACAGCCCATCCATTATAATAAGAGCAGTAAGACTACCAAAACCAGCCCTGAAGTAGAGCTTCCCCTAGGTATCTCTGTGCACTTTGGGTTGAGACTGTCAGCCATGGGATTGAGTTGTGCCTGCTCCCATATGTCCTATTTAGTACCACCCTCCCCTTGGGGGGGCCTATGTAACAATGGTTTCTAGGATGGTTCCTACCTCCAATTCAGTCTGGCATTTCTTGCATTTCTTCTAGTTAGTGTCCAAGAGTGCTGGCTTCTGTTTTCTTGAGTCTTAGCCTGGCCTGTGCTGAAACGCTTGCCATTGCCACCACAAGTCTACCGTCTACAGATGCTAGCAGGCTCATAGCTTTTGCCTCTTTTCATATAGAAGAGGTGAGGATTTCTTAGGGTGATGACATTTCAGACCAATTGTGTAGTTGGGATAAAGTTAGATGAGGTTTTGAATGCATGCCATTCTTTGTCAGGTCTGATCACAAGAAGCCAGGCACAGTATAGGGGTGGATCCAGGAGGGTTGCAGTGGTGCAGTTGCATCCCCCGCCCCTTGATTCCTGCTCCATCCAAACTTTAAAAGCAACTGCCCGAGAAGTTCAGCGGCATTTTTATCCAGGCAGTGCTGAGCCAGTCAATTGATTTCATGGCTCATTACCATCCCCCTGATTCCTGCTAATCTCTCTGCACTTGACAGTTGTTAATGATCCGCTATCATTTTTAATCATTCTGAGGCTCTACTAGTCAAATGTTCCTTTCTTCTGCAAGTTTCCTGTCTGTTACCCCTTCATGGTAATGTCTGTCAACTGTTTCACAGCCCTGCAGACTGTTTTAGCTCTAATTAAAAACCTTAACTCAGGTGTGACAATACTAATTCAGGTATAGAAATGACTGACAGTGAAGTACTGGAGACACTACCAAGTTGCTCAAGAAGGCTAGATTTTGTTTTGTGAATCTGAGTAAGAGACATACATTTAACTAGAGGACTAATAATAATACAGTATCCTTTAACTATTTTTGCCTAGTTCGTTGTGATTTTTTAAAACTTTTATATTTAATCTAGCAAATCAGTGCTCATTCCCCAAGTTATTCATTTTTTATGCTTTGATCTTAACCTGAATAATATAGTGCTAGCCCTCGAGCAAATTAGTAAAGCATCTAGTTTTTCTGTAACTGGAGAAAAATGTGTTGTGTTTTATGTGATGCTGTGCCACACTGTCCACACCCTGCTTTTCAAAATCCTAGATCTGCCTATGAAGATATACACCCATCAAGCACATCTTCAGACAACTCGACGGGCTCCCCTTCCATTTTTGACTGAGTCAGAAACACCAACCCTTAGTTTGAAGGCTCTCCCTGGATGTGCCCCCCCACATTTCACAACAGGCCAGGTGTGCCACAGGGACACGGATCATGAGCTGCAGGTGTGCACCTGTATCCTATTTGTGTTTGTTGAGACAGTTGTACTCTGATGGCTTTGTGTCAGGGATGGCAGGGAAGGGTAATGGTACCAGCCTCCCCAAGAGGATTTGCCAGGAGAAAAGTGGCTTTAATTTCCAACTGAGGCTTCTCAGTCAATGTACTGGGTATGATTGCCACCACCTCTTTTTTGCCCCTTAAAGCCCTGTATATAGCAGGGTATATCTTATCTCTTATGCCGATGTGGAAATTGAGGCACAGAGGTGAAATGACTTGGTAAAGGTCATACACTGGGGCAGCAGTGCGGTTGAGAACTGAACCCGTCTCCTGACTTGGTTGCGCTCTATCAGGTCCTGCTCCTGTGGTTCGCTCTGTCAGTTAGAGGGCTGGTATCTGGCTCATAAGTGGGGGTTTGCCCTCCTGCATGACCCTCTCCTAGCAGGCCTTCTGCTCCAAGGTCCTGAGGCAGTCTTGTGTGGTCTGGCCAGGCCTGATCTATCATCTTTCTTTTCCTTTCTTTGTTTCCTTTCCATGTCCAGCACTGGTCTATTTTACCTCTCCCAATGATTTTGCTGTTCTTAATGCAAGAATCTTAATCCTCTGAAGCTTCAGCTGTCTGGAACAGCTTTCCAGCATCTGTCTTGCTGAATCCAAATCTCTCTTCAGATCTCAAATTTTGAGAGATTTTTCTCCTGATTTTCTCCTTTGCTTGTACTTTTTCATTTTTGTCTGCCTCTGTGTTGTATTTAGCTCTGCTTCTGTATAATCTAGCTGTAGTGTAAAGCATTTGGGAATCCAGTTGTTGTGACGGATGGCATTGAAAAAATGTTGCGTTCTACCGATTTTTTTGCATCAGTATAACCTTCGCAGTTTTTGAATTACGTGTGTCACCCTCTTCTGCGACATGCAAATTTGCTTTATTAACCAGCTAAAGAAATGAAGCCTGATTGGCCCACCCCATTTATCATGCAAACAAAATATAACAGTCCCTGGAATCATTTGTCTTGCTTTTCACTGTCTACAATCTCTGCACCAGCCTTCCCATAACACGGTGATCAGGATTACACAATACTCTTAATGTCATCTTAGAATTTTGTTAAAGTGCCAAACTAACTTATGCTGATTTATACTCGTTGCTTTGCTGTATTCATTGCAACATCTTATTTGCATGCTTGACATTTAAATATACTGTGTTTGGAATGTGTGATTTTTATTTTGAGACCTTTATTAAGCATCTCCAGTCTAAGGGTTTAATTGTTACTGATAGCTAAGGGTATAATTACCTCAGTAAAATATCATGACTATATTAAGCTAATGGAAATTGGCTTCTAGAATTGGGTGAACACAAACCATTTTCCTATTTGAAACAGGCTGTTTCAAGAGAGTCACTAATAGCATTCGCCAGTGCAATTGCAGAATCTCTGTATAGAGAACAAACAAGGAGAGCTGAAAGGGATGTGTTTTGCAAGGAAGCTGTTTGCAGTAGTTTTAGGGAAAGTGTAGAAGAATAAGCATCATAGAAGGGAGGAAGTATCTTCGTACTGAAAAAGAAAATATTGTAATTCCTAGCATGGACTTGATGAGCCTTGAATGGGCAGAACAAATTGGTGTTTTCTCATGTGGACTTGCAGATACACACGTGGGGTTTTTTTTTATTCCTTCAACCTTACCTTCCTCTGCTTACTTGGTTCTGTCACGTGCGTGCACAGCTTCCATTGCAGCTCATTCCTCCTCTTTCCCTGAGTAATTCTGTTCGGGTTCTTACTGATTTACCCCAGAATTACTCTTACAGACTTACTGGTTTCCTCACTTGCTAACTGGCTCCATAGTTAACAACATGCACACCATGTTACAGATTGAAGCCTGCAGTAGGGCGTGTGTAGATGAAATGGGGGCCCTAAATTGAAGCGGTGGGTCTTTAAACAGGCCTGCAGGCTCTGGGGGGAAATCAGGCTCGCTGCTTTTCTTGGGCGAAGCCTGCTTTCCTGGGCTGCTGCCAGGCTGCCTGCAGGGCTTCCTACGGAGCCTGGTGCTTTGCTCCGTGGCTGTAGGGGCAGCAAACTAAAACTCCTCAGAGGAGTTTTAATTTTCTGTGTCCCAAGTCATTTAAGTCGCATTACGCCGCTGAATTTCCTACAGCGGCTGGAATTAATGCACAGCACGCCGCCAAGGCATGCAAACACCAACACCATTAAAACTGTGCAAAAGCATTTAGCCTGCGTTAAAGTGTTGTGCACACGCCCCTCATTTTGTCTACACACGGCGTAGGCCTGGAATGTTTCTTCTTGCTTCCTTTCACTTACCTGTGACCACTAGAGAAGTTTAAAAGTATGGGTTGTCCTTGCATTGCTGCCTTTCTGGCAGCTCTTCTGTACCATGGTAGCATTTAGCATAGTAGGTTCATTTTAATCCCTTAATTTTTAAAAGTAAGGGAATAATTGCTGTCACAATTCTGACCTTGAAGTTTCCCCACGTGGTGGTAGCAAGGTTCTTACTTGCACCATGGTGTTTCAGCATATAGGAGAAATATGATGGTGGAGCAGTCTGCTATGCAGTGTGGAGCTCAGCTGCAGAAGGACTTTGTGGTGGCAGGTGAATGTAAGCAGGCTGAGAAAGATGAACAGCTGCGTGGTTTTTCCCTGCCTTCCCCTTTTGAGAAGTGATGACTTGAGAAGTTTTTTTATAGTAGTGACTACCCATTGCCCTGGGTCACTTCTATGGAGGGGCTGTAGTGGAGAAATTATTCTTCTCCCTAGTCATCTCTTCTGCTGCCCAGCGCAAGTAGTTCGAGTTTGGCTTTTGCATCAGTTCCCACAGTTGTAGTAGATACCTAATGCTTTCATTGTAGAAAGGTTAAATGACCTTCCCTAGTTTCAACTTTCTAAACACAGGGCTGTCCCCTCATTTTTGGTGACAGTGTATCTGGCAGTAATTTAATGAAGAGACTTTTAAATTTATTAAACACCAAGATAAGCAGGACAAATGCACGCTGTGTCCCACCTGATGGATCTTGTTCTCACAGATTTTGGAATATGAACCTTGTCTTTTTCCCCGAACAGTAGCCGGATTTTGCTTTCTCTCTCTCAGAAGAGCATTAATATCTAGCTGACTGCTAAGAGGTTAGATTATGGAAATTGGAGATGCATTAATAAAAGAGTTTATCTGACCTTCTGGCTCCACATTTCTTTGGGGAAAAGGTCTTTATGGCCTCAAAAGGTAAAATATTGAATAAAAAGAGACGAGGTTAATCCAGTGTTCTGGCTAAGAAACGAAACGTGTCACATTCAAAGTTATAGTTCCCTCAGCAACTCAACCACCTAATGCATCTCTTCTGCTTTATTTCTATGTGTGTTTTAACATTTATGCCATACAGCCCACAGCCCTGAATTATGAAGGCTGGTAGAGTGGGGATGGAAAAAGAGGCTGAGAGGTGGGGGGACAGGACCTTGCTCTGGAGCGAGTAGGACAAAAAGGAGAGATGTCTAGTGAGCAAGGAGAAGGCTAAGCATGAACTGGCAAATGTAGTAGCAGAGGAGGGAGGCTAAGGATGAACTGGCAAATGTAGTAGCAGGGGGGAGGACAGAGGGTAGGTAGAGGGGGAAATTTTGCATCTTGGGTGGTGGTCGTGGCTGGGAGAGCAGCTGCAGTGGCTGCCAGTCTTGTGCCCCCTCTCAGTCGGTGTCCAGGACTGGCCACCTCGTCTCCCACTCCTGGTTATGCTTGTGGAGTGGGGTTTCCGCAGCGTTTCAGAGTGAACGTGGGAAGACTGATGGGTTTGGAGGGCAGACTCTGTAAAGCATATGGCGGATGGCAGGGGTCCTGTCTAGGATGGTGCCAAGGGGTCTCAGTGCATTCCTTGGTTCACGTGGGTCTTACCCCGGGGTGGTGAAAGTATCAATATGCGTGCAGTTTCGAGATTTGTCCTCAGGAAATTGCAACCTTCTCTGACTGCGTGCTAGCCATGTCGACATTCTAGCCATGGAAGCCACTTAAGGAGGTTTACAAGGAGATGAATCTAGCAGTGTATCTTATTTCATTTTTTTTTTCTAACAGTGTCCAAGTGATTGTATAACAGTGTGAAAGACTAGCTGCTGAATTAAGGGCCTTTTGGCTTGCTTGCCACGTAGGATTGTTCAGTTAGAAATCTCTTGTTCAGTGCCTGTTTGCAGCACTTCAAGTGTTTCCTAAATTTGATTAATATTTTAGAAGTCAAACGATTTTTACAAAACACCGGGGAACTGTACTTTGACCCCCAACTTGTCGCATAAAAGAGAAATTAAATGCTCTCTATTTCATGAACATTTGCCAAGCTAATATTGCAGCTGGGGAAGGCAGAGTGATTTTCTACAGATTCCCAGACTGAGCTCTGGCAAGGTTGTGGGGATGGGCTGTGGAGAGCTGGTAGGTCATGTGGTTTTAGCTGCTACTCCTTGTTTTTTGGTTTGTTTTGTTGTGGTTTTTTTTTTCTTTCTCAGCTGCCGTTCAGACAAAATGCCTAAGAATAGAGTCTATAAATACTCCCTGAATATTACTTTGTGTGACGATTTTGAGAATCTCTCTACAATTTACAGACATTACAAAATTGCTGCATCATGAATGACTTGCTGTATATGGAATCTGCCGTATCCTCTGAGTGTCTTGTTGTTTCATATATGTTATGGTTGGAAGGGACCTCAGTAGATCATCGAGTTCAACCCCATGCCCTGGGCAGGAAAGAGAGCTGGAGTCCCACGACCCCAGCCAGGTGCTTGTCCAGCCTCCTCTTGAAGACCCCCACGGTAGGGGAGAGCACCACCTCCCTTGGAAGCCCATTCCAGACTGGCAATCCGTACCATAAAGAAGTTCTTCCTGATGTCCAACCTAAATCTGCTCTCTGTCAGTTTGTGGCTGTTGTTTCTGGTTACTCCAAGGGTCCCCTGGTAAACAGAGCATCTCCTATTTTTTTGCTGCCTCCCCGATGAATTTGTAAATGGCCACAAGATCCCCTCTCAGCCTTCTCTTGCGGAGGCTGCAGAGATCCAAGTCCCTCAGTCTCTCCTCATAGGGCCTTACCTGCAGGCCCCTTACCATATGAGTGGCCTCCTCTGGACCCTCTCAAGGTTATCCACATCCCTCTTGAAGTGCGGCGCCCAAAACTGGATGCAGTACTCCAACTGCGGCCTGACCAGTGCTGCATAGAGGGGAAGCATCACCTCCCTGGACCTGTTCGTGTTTCATCTGCTAATGCATGATAGAGTGTGGTTAGCTTTACTGATTACTTCGTCACATTGACGACTCATAGTCATCTTGGAGTCAACTCTGAGATCCCTTTCTGCCACTGTGCTGCTAAGAAGGTCATACCCTAGCCTGTAGGTATGTTGGTGATTCCTTCTCCCTAGATGCAGCACTTTGCACTTGTCTTTGAACTGCATCCTATTCTTTTCTGCCCACGTTTCCAGCCTGTCCAGGTCCACCTGGATTGATCCCTTCCCAATAGCGTGTTTACTTTACTCCATAATTTCTTGTCATCTGCGAACTTGGACAGGGTGCTGTCCATACCCTCATCCAAGTCACTGATGAAGACATTGAATAGCACAGGTCCAAGGACCAAGCGTTAGAGGGCTCCACTGCCCACATCTTTCCAGGTCAATACCAACTCCCTGGGTGGAACTCTTAAGCCAGTTTGCTTAAGGGTTGTTGTACATCTCCCAAATCAAGAACAGAAGGAGTGTCATTAAATTTGAATGGCTCCCATCCAAGGGGGAGTAGATGGGTTCAGTTTGGCTGAAACCTAGGGAGGAAAACCAATTACGTCCAACTTCTCTGCAAATACCTGTGGTCCATAGCTGTAGAATTACCCGAGTGGCAGATTATAAGAACAGAAGAAGGACCATACCGGGACACACCAATGCTCTATCTAGCTCAGTATTGTGTCTCCGAAACCATAGGATTTTAGGATCTGAAGAGGTCACGTAGTCGAACCTTCTGCTTCAGGAAGGTTCATCCCTGCCTAAACCATCCCAGACAGATGTTCAGAGTTTCAGCAGCCTCTCTAGGTAAGGCTTATAGTTACAAGGTTCTTCTGAATATCTCACCCAGAGAGTCGTGGTGGATGGGTCGGTTTCGACCTGGAAGGGTGTGGGCAGTGGGGTCCCGCAGGGCTCGGTCCTTGGACCGATACTCTTTAATGTCTTCATCAGTGACTTGGACGAGGGAGTGAAGTGTACTCTGTCCAAATTTGCAGATGACACAAAGCTATGGGGAGATGTGGACACGCCGGAGGGCAGGGAACAGCTGCAAGCAGATCTGGACAGGTTGGACAAGTGGGCAGAAAACAACAGAATGCAGTTCAACAAGGAGAAATGCAAAGTGCTGCACCTAGGGAGGAAAAATGTCCAGCACACCTACAGCCTAGGGAATGACCTGCTGGGTGGCACGGAAGCGGAAAGGGATCTTGGAGTCCTAGTGGACTCCAAGATGAACATGAGTCGGCAGTGTGACGAAGCCATCAAAAAAGCCAATGGCACTTTATTGTGCATCAGCAGATGCATGACGAATAGATCCAAGGAGGTGATACTTCCCCTCTATCGGGCGCTGGTCAGACCGCAGTTGGAGTACTGCATGCAATTCTGGGCACCGCACTTCAAGAGGGATATGGATAACCTGGAGAGGGTCCAGAGAAGGGCCACTCGTATGGTTAATGGCCTACAGACCAAGCCCTACGAGGAGAGACTAGAGAAACTGGATCTATTCAGCCTCCGCAAGAGAAGGTTGAGAGGCGACCTTGTGGCTGCCTGTAAGTTCATCACGGGGGCACAGAAGGGGATTGGGGAGGCTTTATTCACCCAGGCG
>NW_005842740.1:656885-697766 GCF_000455745.1 Alligator sinensis
GGACTCGATGATCTATTGAGGTCCCTTCCGACCCTAACATCTATGAATCTCAACTAAATTTCCCTTTTTACAATTTAAGTCTGTTGTTTTGTATTCTGTCCTCAGTGGATGCAGAGAACCATTGGTTGCCATTTTCTTTCTGTCAGTCCCTTTCATATCTCAAGGTTGTTATCAAATCCTTGCTCGGTCTTCTCTTCTCTAGACTAAATAATCCCAATTCTTCCCACCTTTCCTCAGGTGTTGATAAAGCCTTTTAAGAACACACAGACTGAGAAGTGGCCCCTGATGTGGAAGCTAGAAAGAGGAAAAGAGGGGTGTGGTTTTTGTAGGTGATGCGGGTCCTGGCTTCCTGGGGAAGTTGGAGAGAGATTCCAAGTTTAAGGTGGACCCATATGCGAGAGCAGAAAGATTCTGGGTTCCTTTGGGGACTCTGACCTCTGCTTTAGCGGTGTGAGGAGATTGGAGCAATTCCCTGGGGGATGCTGAGCTACGTGGTCCCATTTTTGTGTCGGAGTAATGGCCAGAGGACACGTTCTCTGGAATTATGGTACTGAGCTGCAGCCCAGGAAAAGGGGAGTTTAAGAACGCATGGGTTTGAGTCCAAGCTATCAGCCTGCTGAATGTTCAGCTAGGAGAGGTCTACCAGGGCTGACACTGCAAGCAGTTGAATAGTTGCCACACAAGGCTATAATGCAGGGATGGGCAAGTATTTGGTCTGGAGGGCCACTTAGGGAGTTTTGGTGAGCTGTCACTGGCTGGGCCAGGACCCCCGCAAGCCACCCACAACAGCTTACCAAAATGCCCTAAGCAGCTTGGCTGGGTGGATGGGATGGGGCCACAGGCAGGCAAGCAGTGGATCTGGGAATGGGATGGCCATGTCTGGGATCACTGTACGGTGACAGTGCAGGACCAGGCCCCAGGGCAGAGCCGCGATCTGCTCCCTGCATGCCCTTGCGATGTGTGCCTGGACCTGCGTGGGCAGGGTGCACAGCCAGGAGGATGGGATGGGGCTGCTGGTGGGCAGGAGTGGTGTCCAGGAGTGGGACGGGTGGGTGGGGCCAGGGTTGGTGCTGGGATTGGGATTGCAGGGTCGTGCATGCGCAGACAGCGCCCTTGAGCAGAGCCACGATCCACACCCCGCACATCCATGCTCGTGGAACTGATGCCTGTTGCAGGGACGTGCAGGCAGTGGGTCGTGGCTCTGCCCCAGCCCTGTGCTGTTTCTGCCCTGTGATCCTGATCTTGGCACTACCCTCCCATCCTATCCTTGGACACTGCTGCCTGTCCACCCACGGCTCCATCCCATCTGTCCAACTGCGCACCCTGCCTGCATGGGTCCCAGGCCAGTTTCTGTGGAGACCCTGCTCGCCCACTTCATCCAGCACTCCTGATGGTGGGTATGGGGCAGACAGACCGGGATGCCTGGGCAGTGGAGTTGGGTCCAGTAGTGGAGACTGGCAGCAGCAGCTGGAAGGAGACGCTGCTGTGGGGGCTGCTGGGAAGTGAGTCCAGCTGCTGTGCTGCCCCAGTCCTTCTGACTGCCTGGGGGTGGTGGGACCAGCCACGTGCACCACGGCATGGTCTGCTCTCCATGCCTGCACCAGGCAGGGCCAGGTGAATCACTGTGGGCCAGATCCAGCCTGCAGGCTCTTTTGCCTGCCCCTGCTATAATAGGACAGTGAATTGGGCAGGAGGCAGTTGTGATGATCGGTGATTGGCGAAGGACTGTTTGAAATATCATGTATATGGGCAGATGTTGGAGAATGCTTGGTCTAACGCATTGAGCCTAGGAGTGGGATCCAGGAATGCTTCAAAGCCAATGCAGCGTTGTTTTGGACCCCAGCCGGCTGTGTGGTGATGGGTGAGGGTCCTTTGCATTCTGCTTCTGTAGTCCTGAAATTTTCCAGGAAAGAGGGCATTTTGCTAAACTCCCGTGGTATTTATTCCCTGATTTTGCCGTGGAGCCTCCATTTTGCTGTCCAGCACCTTTGTTCTTTGTATTCCACCAAACTTGTTTGTAGTTTCCTCTTCCTGTTGCATTTGCCACATAGGGGACTGTGTTCCCAAGCTCGTGTCTCCTGTTCTGCTGCCTGGGATGAGTCGGAAAGTAGGACAGCCGCTCTTCTGGCTCACTAGGGTTGCCCTTACTTGTCTTGGACTGTGTATGTGCTGGAGGGAGATGTGCAGGCAGGAGATGCAGGTGCTGAGTGCAGAACTCTGGCCTTCCTGGGCCGCTTAGTGTGGGAGCCTAGATTAAGACCGGCAGAGTTTTTAGATGCAACAGAGTATAGGATCCCAAAACCATCTGTCCCATGTGGCAATAGCAGGGGGCTCACACTCCTCTCTCAGCAGGAGGTGAGAAAAATGTCTTCCTCACCCCCAGGCCTAAGGTGAGGCAACTGGGGACTGCTTTCCCAGCTTCTTGGATGGGTGAGTCAGGATGACATTTGGAAAAGTAATTACATGCCCTAAATATGAGGATTAATTTAAAGAACTGCAGGAACAGGCAGCAATATTTATGCCAATATCTACTGTATATGATGTGTTTCTAGAGAGCATATGTGGAAACCACTAGCAATCATTTAATTGTGCAGGGACCTAAATAATCTTTATTCTAATTTAGCATGCATCTGTTTGATCTTTTCTGTTTTAAAGTTGCATGTATGTGCTTCTCCTGTGCTTCCATCCAGCTCGCTGGTGGAACAGACAGCAGAAGTTTGCTCACTCCTGCTAATTGAATATTTGCTTTAAGAAAGATCGTGCTTTTATGTTTGCAGATAGGGAACACTCCTTCTGGCTTCAACATTTAATTTTTAGTTGTTAATATATTGCCTTTCCAGGCCACCTTCCTAGGCTGACATTTTTATTATATTTATTTAAAAAACGTAAAGTAAAACCTTATTTTTTTATTAGGAAATGCCATTTGCAAAGTTATCGAAAACCTGACCTTGTCAGAAATATTATGGCATTATCCCTCTGTGAGGGCAGCCACAACTGGGCAGCAAGAAAAAAATACAGAAAGAGAAAAGCAATTTCAGGAAGTATAATGAAATCAAAACAAAATGCCGTTTATCCTTCTCCGATGTGAAGATGTTTATTAAGATAGGGTTTGTGGGAACCTGGTGCTTGGAAGAGAACTGCTTGTGAACTGCTGCAGGCGGTAGTTTAAAAATAAAAAGGGTGGGGGAAGTGGTGACCTTTTGCATACAGTAAGCACGACAGCACAAATACGGTTGCTTGCTCTGCTGGCATCTCCCCCCCGCCCTCCTTTAACCCATCCCATGATCCTTTCTTTTCTTTCCTTTTTTTTTTTTTTTCCTGGCTGAGGTATGAACATGTGCCTGGGAGTGTGAGAATGATCAAAGCCCTGGTTTAAGGGTACATGGCAGCATTTGACAGCATTTGTTGCTCGGAGCAGCCCTCTGGAAGCAGTTCATCCCGCCGTCCCTTGAAGTAAAACCCTACTCTGATTTCTCCCATTTGCTCCTAGTACCAAGCAAAGTTGCCCTTTTTCTTCCCTTCACCCCCTGCTCCCACGCACACACTTTGGAGCTACTGTAATTTTCATATTTCCTGTGCTGCTGCTGCTTTTATTCAGGCACTTTCTCAGCAAACAGCAGCAAATCCCACAGCAGCAGTGGTGACTTCCCCATGCTTTGGGGAAGTGTCCCACACACACGCCTAGTCTGGCCAAGGAGCTTGACTGCTACAAGGGAGCTCAGCTGCTTCCACACTCCTTTAAATAACTCTGTATTCCCAAGCAGATGTGTAACGCTTAATGGCCATCTCTCTCCCAAAGGTGTGAGCTATGACAAGAGACAGCGGCTGTCTGATTTTGCCTGTCTTTTGTGCCTTCTCCCTATGGTATAATTGCCACTGCAGCACAGCTCTCAGGCAGCTCAGCGAGAATGGAAAAAAAGTGCATAGCGGGGCATGTTCGTCATATTCAGCGGCTACAACTTTAGCCTCCCACAAAAAGAAACCTTTTAGAAAAGTCTTGTTTTTAAAAGAGAGGCTTCGTTTCATACTAGGAAATGTTCTCGGAGCAGAACATACTGGTGCATGAATTTACTGCAGGAGATGCTGATCTGAGGTTATTTTTCCGGCTGCATATTCTCAGTCCTTGTTTTCTCCTCCTATAAATGTTGGGTAGGGGGATGAGGCTGCTGGCACTGTTGAATATCTCCTGGATGGAGTTCTGTACAATTGTAAATAATAGGTGCCATAAATTGTAACGTGGACGGAGTTGTCAAACCAAAGACTGTATGTATGCAGAAGGATGACAAGTAAGAATTGCTGTATTTTACTTGACAGAGTTAAAATTATCATATGGAAGAGAGTTAATCGGTATGACCTCATAGACCAGGAACACTAGAGCAGTAAGACTTGGAGAAAAAGCATATTCCAGGGAGACCCTTTTTTAACTGCAGTGACACCAGGAAGGTGAAAAGAGATAGTTTTACTCACAAAGCCTTTGGGCTGCTTCCCTTTGCATTTTATTCTCTTCTACAGACTCACGCTCAGTTCTGCTTACTAATTACTTCTGAAGCTCCATCAGTCTCTGCTTCATTATAAGATTGGCTGGTTCTGTATTTTATTCAGACCCTAATATGTTTACCAGTTTAAGAAATGGAAATCTTGGATTTACTCTGGCGCTGATGAGGAGGCGGTGGTAGTGGTAGAATTTCAAATGCTCATAAATGATACAGTTGTCAGAGGTTCACGTGTTTTAAAATCTCAAAACCATTTGAGAGATTATCATAAAATATGATAAAATGCAGTACTAGTTTAATTGGTTTCCGGCAACTCTTCAGCTGCAACTTTAGCTGACTACAGTACCATCTGGGTGGAAACTTGTCAATAGATTCAGCAATTAAGGCTTGTGATGTAATGTTAAGAAAACATCTTGGATTGGTTTTCTTGAGGAACTTAGTGTTGGAAAGGTAGGATTTTCTGGTTCCTTCTCTTAGTCTGTTATTACTACTTGCAAGCTGCCCATTTTGGTGGGTTCCCCTGTGCCCAAGTAGGTCAATACTATTCTGAATGATGCAGAATCATGATCTGATTCAATTTACTTGAGCCAGATTCTACATAAAACAAAGTTAGTTCGTGAACAAGAGAAGGAAGTAGGATTACCGTGCAGTGAATATGAGGCTCAAATTAAAAATAATCTGCATATCTTCCAAAAAGCTAAGTCAATACTTTGGCTACGTTTTCAATACGGGGGCAATGACTGGATAGCTAAAGGGAATAAGGATATAGAACCAGAGAGGGCTAAATCCGACACGGAAGCAAAACTCACATTAATGCACACTAGTTGGCATGGATTTAGATAATCTTTGTCCCAGAATGGCAAAAGAATTGGCATATGAAGTAGGGGAACTACAGACTCATCAGTCTGCATCAATGGTATGTAAGGCTTTGGAACCAATTTTGAAGGAACAAATAACATGGAACATGGAAGTCAGTGTTGCGTCTCTATGGAAAGGGCAAATAAGCTTACAGAATAAATCAGATGATGTGTTTCTGGTAGAGATGTGAAAATATTAATGCTTCTGTAGAAGGAATTGGTAAGAAAAACTGTATACAATTTTGGCTACCCATGTTCGAGAAAGATAAGTTCAAACTGGAAGATATGCAGAGAAGGGCATTTGGAGAGTTAAACTTCAGAGTGGGAAGGGAGGCACCTAACTTACTAGGGAGGCTTTGAGCTTGGGGCTAGTGAGCTGTGGGGTCCCATTTCGGTGACAGCATAGGAGATGGGGAACACGCTCCAAGGAAATGTGCCGACAAGACGCTGCGGCTGCCCCTTTAGGATAAGGGAAGCCCTTATGGACTGAGGGTGGTAGGATGCAGCCTGGCAGCCCTTGTGAACTCATTTGCTTATAGCATAGTAAAATAGAAAGCTACCCACAAATTGTGGTAATTCACATTCTTCAGATAAATAGATCTTAAGAAGAGCAGTGATTTCTCATATTCTGTTTTACATTGTTAAAGCTAGCAAGATTGCTGCCTTCATCATGGAAGCTTTCAGAATTACTAGGCGTATTGATCCAGCATACCCAATTCCCTTTTCACGCAGTGCCTTTTTTGTCTCGGAGAAGTTGTATCTATTTCCAATTGTAGTGAGAAACTCTGGCAAAAAAAAAAAAAGATTTCTCTTGTTATACATCATCTGTCTTTTCTGTTTTATTTTTTCCAAAATCTTAGTTTGGGACTATTTCTTTCAAATAAAATTATCATAACTGTCCAAATACTCAGGCAGCTCCTGCGCTAGTTTTCCATATTGTGTATCTAATGGAGGGAAATTCTATCTAGTTTAAGTACTTATACCGCCCCCGTGCCTCATGATTTTAATGTATTTACCCTCATTTTGCTCCTATGGGATAGAAATGAGGTTTTATTTCCTTTACATAGATGGAGACCGGAGGTGCACCAGGGCTGAATGATTTGTCCATGGTTCCCCACAAAATCTGTGATAATGTCATTAAATGTTTGCCCATAATAAAAGATCAATTTACTACTGCTGATTCTTTCATGGAGCTCCACAATGCTGACATTATTTGCCTTGATTTTTTTTTTTGTGGTCTTCTCTCTCTCTCCTGCTCCTCTTTTTGGGAAATCTCCCCTCTTCCAGGCTTGCTTCTTCTGCTGCATCATTTATGTGCAGGTTCCCATCCCTGGTGCTCCTTGGTGGTCTAGCATTTCATCATATGAATGTTGGCATCTCCTTGACTTCAACACCTTCTACTTTGATTCCTGTCACATGCTAGGAGAATCCTTGGCCATTTTAGAAACATGCACTGCCATGGGAATCTTCTTTTCTTATGGCACGTTTAGTTGACCTTGGTTTGTATTTTGAAATACTGGTCTGATTTATGTAAAGATGCTTAAAAAAAAAAGCCTGTAGCCATGAAGTGATCAAACACCTGTGTTTTAGGGTGCAGGTTTATCCACCAGTTATCCCTACCGGGCTTTGTGTTCTGTACTATAGAGGCATATTCGGTGGTGTGCCTGAGAGATTACAGTTGGTTTAGAGGCTGTTTATGTGCACAATGCAAGGAGCTTAAATGCTAGTTTTTCCCAGCTTGCATTAATTTGCTCTTGTCAGTGTTCAATTTTCATATCTGCTTTTGCTCCTTCCTGTCCCATTTATTAATTTTGTCGAGTCCTTCTGGAGTTCCTCTCAATTCTTTCTAGACTCAGTTAACGTTAACATTTTGTGTTGTCATCACACAATCTTGCAGTTCACCTCCCTCTTCCAAGCTGATAAATAATTTAAATAAAACCACTAGTACTGATCCCTAGCGTGTAGCCTGCCATTAATTGCATTCCAAGTCGACAAATAATGCCATTCCTTCCATAACTAGCTTTTACCTGGTGATAGGTATTCAACTCTCATATCCTGATTACTAGTTCAGAGGTGTTGCTAGTTAATTTAGACTCTCAAAACCTTATGTCCACAGGTTCTTTTTGTTAGCTTTTCTGAAGAAGTCTGTCTAGTTAGAGAGGACTAAAGTCTTTTAACAAAAACTCATGCTTATCTGTGTCTTTTTTATCCTATACACTCACCTTCAGAAAATGCTTTATAAATCTGAACCTGCTCGACTAATTTTCTTGGTATTCACGTGATACTTGCTGGTCCATACTTATAATTTCCCAGAACAAACTTATCTCCTTTCTAAAAACCAGATAAGATGGTGGCTGCCTTCCTGTTTTTCCAATATAGTAGCTGTTTTTAATGGTAAATTAAATTTTTTTTTGTTAGCACCTCAGTTGCTTTGGTCTTGGGTCCCTTTACAGTCCTCAGATTATTAGATCTGTTTCTCACTGTAGTTTAATTTCTTGAGGAGTTCTGCTGCCTCTATATCCAATAATGTTTTTCTTTTCACCTGTAGTAAAGTGGTAACTATGGTTGTAGGAATTCAATCCCCTTGTCCTGGTCTTGGTTTTGCAGTATACGAGAAGAAATCATTTAGCTTCCTGCATTCCCCTTATCTTGGAATGAACTATTGCACCTTGGTGGGCTAGCATCCACTTACTTTGTGCTTCTTTTACATGTCATACTTGAACATTTTTTCCTTAAGTATTCATCGTAGTTCTCTAGTGTTGTATGTTTTCCTTCCAGTAAGCCTAGATGCCTTTTAGTTCAGGGTGAAAATCCTTACTTTCATACAGACTTTTCTTTCCCCCCAAAATTCTCCATTGGCTACTTGTACTTCCTCTTGCCCCACCCCAGTTTTTTTCTTTATTTTATCCAGGCACTAAAACCCTTTAAATCCATCAGCTTTTATGGTCTTCATTGTGAAACTAACATTTTAAAAGAATCACTGTAAGACTGGTGGACTTGTCCATCCTTCCAAATTGAGATGTAAGTTCCAGAGTCTCTTGCTATTTCCTGTGTTATAGGTATCCACTTATGTCATGATTATAGGTTCATTCCCTTCTCCTTCTACATAGCTGTCTAAATGCCTTATGAGACCTGACACTCCTGCGTTGACTAAGCACATTACTGCTCTCCTGGTCGAAGCAAACCCAGCTAGATTGAGATGACTGCTTTATCGCTAATGCCTATCTTTTGTGAATGCTGTCAGAGTCTTTCAGCTGCAACAGTGGGCAGCACTGCTGGAGGACTAGATTAGCGCTCTTCTCTCTGATGAGATCTATGCTGGATATTATCTAGGAGTATTACCGGGTATTTGAATTTGTGCTTGATTTGGAGTAAGATTAGTCTCAGATTGGGGGCACAATAATTCCGAACAGAACTAGTAATGTGCAGAGAAATTAATGTCTGCAACACAAGTTATTTTATTTGAGAGGAAAAGGCTACAGTTCAGAAAGCTTTTTGTCCGATGACCAAACTGGGGTCTTAAATATCTAAGAGAAACTATTTCCCCTCCCGTCATCAGCCTGTTTGTTCCAGCTCCTTCCTTTATTTCTTTGGCTGTAGTTCACAAGTGTAATTCATTTTGTGATTGACTTCACTGGAAAACATCAGTCCAATTAGAACGTGATTCCTCAATGTTGCAATAACTATTGCAGCATTAAATATGGATTAGTGGTCAGTATAGATGGGGACTGTTGTACTAGGTATGTCAGCTAGTCAAAGGAAATAGTTCTGCCTTACAGAACTGCCCTGCTGGTAGTGATTTTTCTCTGATTTCAGCCAGAATCTGTTGTGCTGGGGTTCACCCTTTTAACATTCACATTTGTAGACTCATTAGGGCACTGATTCCTCTGAGCCATGTTGGTCACAAAATACCCAGTGCTGTCATGCTTGAAATGACCTGTGTCTTCAAGTATAGAAAGGCTGGTGTGCTGGATACACACACATGGCAGCACTTGAAAGAGCAGCATAGAAAAGAAGGGACCTACTCCATAAAATTGACTTGGCTTTTATATTTAGAGCTGTTCAACTGACAGATGAATATGGGATGATGCGACTGTGGTGTTTGGTTGATGGGCTTGGTGAAGTAGCGCTGGAGACAGTTATAGACTGATGCTTTATAACAATTTCCTGACTCCGCGCGTTATTCCATCTATCTGACATGTGTTCTCTGTGTCATCTTCCCCTCATTTCCTGTGGCTCTATTCATTCCTCTTTCTTCGGTCCTCTGAGCGTAAGCATTATTTAGTGGCGGGATCTAGCTTTTTATTGTACTTATCTTCTTCATTTTTTCTTAATTGTAATTTTGGACAATATTTCATTAAACAAAGTGACAATCCAGGGGACTGGGAAATCACAGGTAAGGGCTTTCCATTTCTAACAAAATTACTACCTTTGGCAGCTCTTTGTTGGCTTCAGCTCAGAAATTAGTAGGCATTTTAAAAGCTACTAATATCTCTGGGGAAAACTGGTATCTTTTTGGCCTAGGATCAGATGAGCCTTGGGGATTTAAGGATTCATTTGGC
Organism: Alligator sinensis; assembly: GCF_000455745.1. Taxonomy (NCBI): domain Eukaryota; kingdom Metazoa; phylum Chordata; order Crocodylia; family Alligatoridae; genus Alligator; species Alligator sinensis. The sequence continues at coordinate 666,798 of NW_005842740.1, forward strand.
CCAACAGCTGGTCATTTCATCTCCAAGTTGATGCACTGGCATGAGGAAACCTGGTACTTCCTGTACGCTGCAGGGTATCAGTGTGTGCCCTTCAGAAGAAGTTAATTCACTTTTCTTTAAATGCACAGCCTGCTGTCCCTTCATTTCCCAGCCATGTCAGTGCCTTTTCTTTCTTAACCCTCTTGCTCCTTGCATCTTTACACCAGTAGTTTTTCAGGGCTCATGCCTGTATCTGCACTACTTGCTGCTCTTCTTAGGTTTTAGCAGAAGAGAAACCTCCAAATAGTTTCTCTCTCCAGCTATGCATGTGGATGCCCCTATGCTCAAACCTGGGGATCTATTTAGTCTATTCTCTGGACTTCATGTTCAAAATCCTATGAACCTTAATGGACTGGCAGGTTGCTCTTTGGATTGCTGGCAAATGCAGGCTCTGGAGCTGCTCCCAGTCTTCCTGCAGTGAATTCATCTGATGGAAAATTCCCCCACTGCTGAAAAAGGCAGCTCTCTGCTCAGCAAGTTGTCATGAAGTGGACACTCCCAAACCTAGGTGGAACCCAGTGACCTTTATGTGAGATGCCAGTCGACAGGATTTCCCTCCCAGAGGCAGGTACGATCTGCTAAATACACATCTCTTGGGAGCTCAGCAGCGACACGTCCAAAAACCATAGCAATGCATTTCCTTCCATTTCTCATCAGACTTCCTTTTTTTCTAAATTTGCTTGGAATTTTTTATAGTACAGAGTAATATGAATAATGCGCTCTACTTACATTTGAGGAGCAATCTCAGCTTATCAGTTTTTAGTTTATTGTCACTGTTACTGTTTTGATGCAAGGCTTGAAGGGCTGTGTGCAGTATAGCTGTCTCATCCAGTACTATAAAAACCAAAAATACCTCATTTTTCAGCATCTACGAGCCTCCCTTCCCTACAGGTTAAAGAAGTGGGAGTGTACAGGCCATGGATGTATAATACTGGCGCCATAAAAGCAAAAGCTTCATGGCTGGTGGGCTCATGCATACGTGTATATGTGAATGGGACCTGGCACCGTTGCCCCAGGAGCAGGGGAGGACCGGACAGCTGACTTGAGTGAAGAGAACTGTCATCTTGCTTATGGCTCTCTTTGTTTTCCATCTGGAGCTGATGTGATGACAGATTTGATAATGCCAGATGGCAGTCACCAGGGCAGCATTAATAGTGGAAAAATGTCCAAATATTGTTTCCAGAGTTGGGTTTGTTCATTCCTTCCCCTCTTTGTGGTCTGCAGGCAGCATTGAGGGACCCCCTAAGAAGGTCCTGTGTAGAAAACTGTCAGAACAGATTGCTGTAAGGATTTGCAGAGGATTAAAGTTAATTAAAGAGCTCTTCCTTGCTTTCATTTCCTCCTATCTGCCAGCTATTTACATGCTAATGTAGGGCCTGCCAGGGAGAATAGGAGAGGTGTCAGCACTGGGCATATTATCATACAAGAAAACAGTAGAAAATAATGAGATGAGCAATTTATATATATGTATAAAGACTCCACAATTGAAAGTCTCTAGCACTGTACTTTTTGCATATTTTCAGGAGTGTGTGATCTGACTGAATATGATTCACTCCATTAAGGTTACATCTTGCACTGCATAATTTAATACATTATACATTGTAATATCTTAACATAAGCAATTTTATAAATAAAGAGAACGAAGTGGGTAAAAAAAAAAAAAAAAATTCCACAACGTTTTAAATGAGAAGCTGTTTTCTGCAGCACTAATAAGTGATTCTAGTAAGGAAGTTCACCTAATTTTCTGGTGGAGATGGGTATCAACTCCTGCATTCTACTGGAATGATAGTGCTGCGTGCCTGGGAAGGAAATTAAGAGAAAGGAAGAGGTAGTTTTCTGCTTCCCTGCATCTTTGTATTTGCCCATCCCATTTTTGGCATCATATCATGGGGATTTCAAACAAGGAGATTTTTTAGCAAGCTTTTTTAAAATATTGTACCAAAGAGTCAGAAGATTTGCCTGCTGCAGAAGAGACCAAACAATATTGATCTACAGCAGCACTCCATTCTGTTCCAGTAGACAGTGATTTTTTTAAAACTTAATAATCAGCCCTTCCCCCTACACCACCAACCCAAATTTGCAGGGAGATGGATGCTTGAGGAAAAATATAAACCTTATTGACTTTGTTTTAAAACAGAACAATCAAAAATCCTGTACTGCTGGGCATAGAGGAGGAGAGCCTCCAGTTGCTTCAGGCAATCCAGATAGTTTTGGGTATTGTACGTAATTAAGCTTCTAAGAAGTAAGTCCAGTCAAAGACAGAGTTGTTTCCTGCAGCTTGTTTTCCATTGTACCAGTGAAATATGAAGTGACTTGCTTGGCAGAATAAAAAGATGCTTTTGTGATTTTTCTCAGGCCAGTGTTGCCTTTGTTGCATGTGACCCTGTGATGTGATGTCTCTTTGGATGATGGCTCTTCCTTTGCTTTAGCTCTCAATGCCGTGGAAGGGAGAGAAGATGGTTTTACTGTATTGTGTCAAATGCCTTGTAGGGTGTTCTTCAGCCCTGAAATTCAACATGATGTTTTGTGGAAGGGGTGGAGGTGGGAATTAGTACTTTTAGGGAACTTTGTTGGTAGAGCTATAGTCCATCTTGAAGAGTTGCAAGTCATTCCCTGCCATTTAAAAAAAAATTAAATAAAAAAGGTCTTAATGTATTTTTTTAAACTGGGTTCTGAGAGAGGGATGCACTGGGAATTTTGCGTTGAGTTTTCTTGTACTTGATCTGCCAGATCTCCCCCTGAGCCAGTCCAGCGGTACTGCACGAGATGAAATGAGGCGCTACTATACAATAAACCTAAGGCCGGATTCCTCCCTGGTGTGATTCCACTTATGTCATCTGACTTACACCAGGGAAAGACTTGGTCCCTGGTGTCTTATATTTGCTTGGAGGCTGGTTAACAAGACAGGTAGGGGTCTGATTAAATGAGAGGGCAACATATTGCAGTAGATTTCTCAGAATAAGGGAAACCGGTGTTGTTCTATCTCTGTTGACTAAATCCTCTTGCTGAGTTCAGGTGGGAGACCTTAATGGCCAGTGAGAGAGGAAGTGAGTGTTAGATGTTATTGAGGAAGATGGGGAGTGCAGAGAAGAGAGAGAGTCGAAGTGTGGGAGGGGGCAGGGAAGAAACAGCAAACGAGTGAAACCAGATAACCCTAAGAATTTCCAAAAGGTTTGAGGCCTATGATGGGAACCATTTTTCTTAGGATGGGAAAGTCCAACACTCCTTTTTCAACCTATAAGTAATGGAAATGGAAGCAGTGATAACAATTAAACATCATTTTAATCTATAAAGCCCATCCTCCCCCAGCCATCACATATGCTGGAGCTCTTGCTAATCTTGAGATTTTTTTTTTTTTTTTTTTTTAACAACAGACAAAGCTGGTTTTAAGTGATGCAAAACTTATGCATAACGCTATCCATACCCCCTTGCAATGGGCAAGCAGCAAATCAGTGGGTAAAACTGGAGTCCTACCCCCTATCTTCCCCCAGCAGTGTTCTCCCTAGTAATTTTGCATTCCCCTCTTGCTCTCACCTCCGATTCTTTCTCTATCACATGGTGTATCTTCATTATCACTTATCTTCCACTATGCTCCAATGAAACTATTTTTGCCATGTCATTGCACCGCATAGGAAGGTGAGGGCTTTTACACTATCAAATGCATAGTCTCTTTATAAACCCTTGAGGCCGTCTTTTACTCCAGTATATTGGAGCTAAATCATACAGCAGATATTAAAACTGAGTCGGGCACTTCTGTGTCATTATTATTAGGAAAGGGGCTGCTGATAGTTTGCCAGGTTGGAGGTTGTAGTCACCTAGCGCAGGGGTCAGCAACCTTTAAGGAGTGACAGGCCAAAGTAAGGGCTACCACTACTCTGAGCACCTGCTGCCACCCCTGCCTGCCACCTGAGCCCTCCCTGCTTTGTGTTGAGGGCTGCTCTCGCGCCACCCTGCAACTGCAGCTGTAGGCACTGCCACCCCTTAGCCCTCACTGCCAGTTCCCGTCACCCCTGAGTGCCACCAGCAAAGCATCCTGCTGTGAGAGTAGTGACGGCCGCAGTACCCAGGGACGAGAGCGAGCAGGGGGGCCTGGGGTAGGCAGCAGGTAGTACTGCACAAAAACTGTTCAGGGGCAGAGGAGTGCTGCTGCACTGCTCCTCCTTGCTGCAGGATGGCTGCTGATGTCCTGGCTCCATGGGCCAGATGTAACTGCTCAGCAGGCTGAATCCGGCCTGTGGGCTGTAGATTGCACACCATGGACCTACGGCGAACATCCCCATGGAAATGCGAAAGGCCTAACAGTCACTTCACCAAGAAGGATGCTCAGGCGTCCCCTTCAGCAAGGACCAGGGCCCATTTAAGTAGTCAGAACGAGCAGGCAGAGTTGTCCCCTCCAAGACTTCAGAAGTAGTCAGGAGAGTAGTTTTAACCTTTTTCAAGCCACAGGATGGGCCATCCTGACTCTGGTCCAGTGTGGGGTGGGTGGCTTTGGCAGCATGTTAGTGGGGAGGGGTAAGCTATCCTTGCGCCCTGGCTGAAGCCATGCAGTGGGGAGCTGCACCTGCGCTGCCTCTGCTTCTCCCAGCTCCGGTGTGAGTGCACTTTCCAGCTGTGGGGGAGCTGTGGTGGGGCCGGGGAGCTGGAAGCTGCTTGCAAGCTGCTCCTGCTTCTCTCTGCCCCTGCTCCCTCCCCTGTTCAGCCTGACCCCAGCTCAGCTGCCCTCCAGGTGGAAGCTGTGCTAGCACCTCAGCCTGGGGGAGCTGGGGAGAGGAGCCCTGGCAGGGAGAAGCAGCAGGGACACAGCTTCCAGCTCCCCGGTCCTGGCATAGCTTCTCGCTGCTCAGTCCCACCGTGGGCATGGGCACAGGTGAGGCTATGGGCTGGATCCAGTGGCTCCATGGGCTGGATCCAGCCCGTGGAGTTAGGGTTACCGACCCTTGGGGTTAGGGAAATACTGGTGTATTGGCAAACTTTTTCCCAGAGATGGTTTTTGATGCTCAACTTGAGACGTTTGAAGGAGCCTATTTTTTTTTCAGGAAGTGCTGAACTCCAGTCCTCAGGCCCCTTCAAGGTGTCTCAGATTAAGCACCCAAAATACTCCTACGTGTTCCTCCACCAGCCGCTGTCTTGTCAGACCTGGGCAGAGAGAATGTGAAGACCTGTCAGAAGGAAAGTGCCACTGTGTTTAACTGCTTAAAACTGAGAAGATACATCAACAGGCTTAGATCGATGCTTTTTCTTAATGAGCCTTTAATGCTTACCATCTTTCTGCCCTAAGCACGGTCCATGCTTCAGCCAAGATTTAAGATTCAGCCACTTCTGCTGTGGTTTTATTTTTTTTTAAGGTATGGTTACAACTTTTGACCATCCCTTTTACATTCTCCCATAACTCAAACATGGTTGAAAGGATTTTTATTAAATAAAAAAGCACATTTAAAATGAGAACCATTCTTTTAGATGAAATGGTGACTGCTCAAGGAGTTAATGAGAATGTGAAAATGTGTATTTTCAGTCCTAACTAGTTAAGAGCGATCACTGCTCTTAGAGCCAGTACATATTTTGCTGCTAGTTTCTGCAGCAGACTTTTTTTGCGGGACCCACCCATATTTGCATTTCTGTGGAGTATCAAATCCTGACATCTGTTTTTCCCTGGTATCTGTTTTCCCATTGAAAAGAAAGGAGAGGTTTTGTGGGAGCATCTTGACAGAACTCATTACTCTACAAGCACCAGCCTGTGTTTTGTGGGGTACAGGTTGTTCACTCTGCCCACGCTCCCCTCACTGCCCTGGTGATGATGCTTGTGGGGCAGAGGGCAGCGTGTGGTCTTCGGGATACAGGTTAATGGAACAATTGCAACTCCTGAGAAAAGGAACAGTTTTCATCGGAAGATTCATCTTCTGATGAATTTTTCATTAGGTTGGTTTTTGGAACTTGAGGGCAAGGGGAAATCTGGAGCGGAGAGTGATTATTTGCAAACTTACTGACAGTTCCTCTTCAGCTGTCAAAAATGCTTGCCTGAAGAAGAAGAGCTCTGATTAGACGATATCTACCTAAGACTTTTCAGTCTAGATGTTGCTGTTTGGTGTCTTCTTCCGTTGCCATTTGCTCTTGTAAGAGCTATGGCTGAGGCAATTCAACCATGGGTTAACAATGCATTATGATCTTTCTTTTTATCATCTTAACAGGAATTTTCTATAATACTTCTCTTCTTCCACAATTCATGAGTCTAGACTTTAGTTTTTCTCCTAGTTCTTGAGTATACCTAGTGAGGCATTGGATTATTGTTTGTTTTATATCTTATTTATAAGTTAACAGACTGACAGAAACAGGTAGTTGTGCACACGGTTAACCCATAGAAATTAGATCCTTATGGCTGTTTCTTATGTCCCCAAGAATATTATTAAGTTAAGAAATGGCAGAATTAAGTTTGCCACTGTTACCTTAGTTTGCTACCTTTGCAGGTAGGCATTTATGGTACAGTCCTTGATCACATCCTGTTTTTTCAAAAGCAAACTAACCCCGTCCCCACCTTGCAAATTCATCACAAATTATATTAACACTGGCAGGTTCTGCCAGCAGGCTCAGAAACTTTTCAGATCTACCAAGCAGATCTCTGTCCCTTGAGCTAATACAATATGGCATTGGCATCTCTATGCAAACTGGAAAGGAGCATTATGTTGTGCCAGCTGGTTTCCCAGCTATTTGTTAAAACAGAGGAGAGGTGAGACATGAATCTTGGGTTCCCTGCTGGGCATGGGGGAGAGGGTTTCATAGACGTAGGGGTTGGAAGGGACCTGAGCAGATCATCAAGTCCGACCCCCAAGCCCAGGGTGGCCAGCATGGGCTAGCTGGTGTAGAAATGTTTGCCTGTTCCCCTCAAGCTTGATTCCCAGTCTTATCTATGCCATTAGCTCCCCATCCTCGTTCATTTGTCTCGCCTAGACAGTGGCACTGATGGTCCCTGGAAAAATAAGGTAAAGTTCTAAAACCTGCAGTTGAAAATGCCACTTCAGGAGTATTGTTAAAAATAAATACAAGTAAATTGTGTGTTGGATATACACTAGGGATCTTTCATTTTCCTTGATAGCTGGTTTGCTTGTTTGTGTCAAGGTCTGTGAGATTGCCTCATTGGTCCTTTGATGTAGGTGGCATAGCAAAAGATACGCTTCCATTTTTCTCGATGAGACGGGGCAACCACAATAGTACGTCTATGGTTTTTAGTCTTCCTTGATGTTGGTGGAGACTGTTTAACCTTAACTACCACGTATAAATGTGTGGCGGGTTATTGGATGCTCTTGATGACAATACTTTCAAGATTTGTCAGACAGTGAGAATTCACTTACTCCAGGCCAATGGAAAGTGATTCTATTATTTTTTTTTCTTTGGATGATTTTAAGTAATGAAGGTCTTTTTTATTTCCTTACTCCCCATGTAAATTTAATTTTTAATAAACTTTACCCAAGTAGGATTTAAAGCTTATCTCACCAGACATATTTAGAGCAGTGCTATGGTGAAGTGATTTGGGAAAAAAAAATGTACAGCTGAAAATAGGATGTTTCTGCACGCCTGCTTCAAACTCTAGCAAGAGTTCCCAGAACAGGATGACTTTTCATCAGACTAGTCGCTGCGTGAGACCAGAATTATTAATTAACAGTCAGAACCTGTGCCTCTGGGTCATGCCGCAGACTGATTTTGTTGTGGCTGGGAATTCAGTATTTTGCTTCAGTGATGCAGACAGATTGAGGGCTATGGAAAGGGTGGGAAGAGCAGGCAGATTCTGTTTAAACTCTGTAGATGAGTTAGGGTAATCTGATGTCAGGAGGCTGTGCTGACTGAACAAGCACCTGCGAGGGCCAGAAGCTGTCTTTGCTGAAAGGGAAGGGAGCTGAGTTGGTGAAAAGTGCAAATGTCCTGGAGGTTGTAAGTTTTTTTTTTTAAGGCTGGCATGAGGGACACAACCTGTCAAATGGGTAGGAAGGAGAAAGAAGAGAGGGCTTTGCTATAGTCTGACTGAAGAAGTTTAAAACCAAGACTTACCATAACTGGGGATAGAGAGAGCTTGTTACAAATCTGCCAGTCCTCAGCACTTGAGACTTCATAACTAATTCAGAATAATTAAGCTTGACTGTGTGAATGGCAGAAGGAGAATTTAGTATATCTATTTTGAAGCCTCTTGGAAAAGCTCTTATTAACTATAACTTTTCAGGCTCATATTTTATTCTGCCAGGAATTAATTATGAGCAATAAGGTTTCAAACTGTATTTAGTGCTGTTGGAGATCTATGTGCTATTTGTGCTGGAGATGGGAGAAGAGCACATTACAGGGACAGGTGGCATGAGCCTCTGAGCTTTATCTACAATACAGTGAAGCAAATGCTTACTTTATGACTTCTCTCTTCTGAGCAGCAGTGTAACCATTCAGGATGCGAGCTGCCAGAAAAACTGTCTTGTTCAAGCAGCTCTTTCTAACAGTTTGTTTTGGTACTTTATTTATTTTTTAAAGGTTTTTTGGGCTGATACCACTGCTCATCAAACTTCTTCAGGATTGTTATGCTTCCATCTATGATCATTTTGGTCACTGCTTAGTGGCCAAGATGGGTATTGTAAAAATCTGGAGAGACTTGCTATGGGTGAGGGTTTTGTGTGCATTTTTATGGATTTTCCTCATGTTGTGCTGTCAGTGAATTCAGTCCTTTTGATATAGGAGGATTTGCCTTTTCTGGGTTGGGAAGAATAAAGCCTCCACATACAGCTAATCTGCCATGGACTTGCCAACATTGCTTTATTAAAAACAGTGCCTGTGGTGATGAGATGAGAAATAACCAAGTGACAGGTAATGGTGGTTTAAACACCCTTGCAAATTATAGATCATTGAAGCCGTGCTGTGTCTAAGATATTTTGCAGCAGCCACTGTTCCAGGCTGCTCTTTAGGTTGGGTATTTTAATGGGTTCCCCAAAAATTAAAACAAATGAATCGGCCAATTTAATTTCCAAAACAGAGACACTCTCTTTGTTCCACAGATGAGGTTCTGTTTCCTGCAGTTAATGGGCTTGCCAGTTGGGCAGGTTAAACTGGAGTTTTGCCCTCCCTGACTCTCCATCACATTGAGCATTTTGATTCCAGTCTGTAAACTATTCCTGTAGAACATGTGACCATGCAGTGAAACACGGTTATAATGGCACCGTTGTAGGCCCTTTTCAGGCAGAAGGCATGTCTTTGCTTCAGGGTTAGGCTCTTCTAGGTGTTGCCTTCATTGGGCCATGCATTTCACCAGAGTTCAGTGGTGCTTTCCGTCCAGGTCAGCTGGTTGACTCAGCTGGAACACTTCCACTTTCACCACCACAACCTGCTTTGCAGCGTGAGGGTACAGGCTGACCCATTCAAAACTTGATAGTCCTCCAGAGGTTCCCTTCAGAGTACCAGAAAGGCAGACATATTCTGCACAATTCACTAGAAATGAATCATTGAGCAACTTAGCTTGTAGCACAGATAACCAAGGAGTGTGACCCTTGGACTTGCAGAGTTGCATGTGGAGGAGTGCAGTCCATGAGAACACAGTTCCTTGGGTATAGATTTGTGGTGCGTCTGCTCATACTTGGACTCAGTGAACTCACACACTGGTTAATGTGGAATTTGCCTGGCTGAAGACATAACCTAGAGAAGAGGGAACTGATCTAAGGCTTGTAAAGAAAGCATGGGTTGTATAACACACAGGGAGTCTTAGTTTCTGCTTTTTGTTTCTACTAGAGGGGGCAGTAACATGGGACTAGTTACTTTTCTCCATGTCAGCGGGGTGAGTAACAGGGTTGGACACCTTTTGGTGTTGACTGGTCTTTTGGGTTCAAGAGTGGTCAGCATTAGGTTGCTGCTGCATGTGGCAATTAAGTATGTGGCTAATGTCCCAGGTTAAATCGCATAAATTGTAAACAGCTTGAACTTTGGCAAGGATTGCTGGAAACATTAAAGTTAAATGTGGGATGGGAAGCCTCCATGTGGGGTCCCTGGATGGGGCAGCAAATCCCAAGAAATGCAGGACAGCTGAAACAAGCATGCATCTTCCATGTTCTTCCTTTTCCTGCAGAGCTGCAGGTTGTTGGCAGGTACCTGGCAGTGCTTAATCCATTGTGATTCTCTCAGATGTCTGCTTCTCCCTCATACTCACCTTCCCTTGGGCTACAAGTCACCAGCACGTGTGTCTTTCAGTGTTAATTTGTCCCAGTACGCAGTGATGGCATCATTAGTGGAATAATGCTGCTGCTGTAATTACTGTGGGATTTGTACACAGCAGTGTGCTGTTTCATTGTGGTGTACCTACTCTTTAATCTACGTGGGCCATCTGCTTTACTTCTTAACTAAAAGTTGTTTTGTTTCTGCTTTGGAAGAGAGAGTCTGTTCCTCCTAATCTCTGCTCTCTAGAAAAACAGTTCAGCTGGAGTAAATAAAATCGTAGGCTATTACTCAAGTGGAAGAGAGAATCCCCCTCTGATAGGTCATGTTCATTTTCTGAGACTCCTTACAGTTCATGCCCCATAGTTTTGCTTTGTGCAAGTGTAGCTGTCCTCTGTTGGCTTCAGTGACATTCAGATCAGAGTGCTATCAGGCCCAGTCAGCACCTTGGAGAGCGGCAGCCGGTTACAGCTGACACATGTAACCATGTTATAAAGCTCTGCAGTTGACTCAGCTGTGACACAGTTGAAGCCAGCCGGCCGTATTCATGGGAGGCCTTGCCATCGACCACTGCTGACACGACCATTTGAAGCCTGTGGTAGAGAGAAAGTTTTAGACTTTCAGATGGGGGGGGGTCTGCATGTGTCTTTAACTCAGTGTTTCCCAGCTTTGCAATACCTGGGGCACGATTTTTTCTAGATTAAAATTGGTGGCGCACTTTAGTCCCCAGTCTGTGGTCTGGATCTGGTCCATACGCCCAATCCATGCATGTGGGACTGGCACAGCCAGAGCCTGATCCAGCTGAACATGTCCAAGGCCCTAACCTGCCCATTTTTCATGGCATACTTCTGCTGTTTCTGTGGCACACCTTTTGGGAACTGCTGATGCTGGTCACAGCCTAGTTTAAGGCCAGGTACAGACATTACTGTTTTACTTGTCTATACCTGTAACAACAGAAGTTCAGCACACATCACATGGTTTAAAAGTGGTAAAACTCAGTCTAAGATTTGCCCCCCACCAGAGGGGAATGTGTGTGTGTGTTTTTTTTTGTTTTTGTTTTTTGTTTGTTTTTTTGTTTTTGTTTTTTCCACTACGGATCTAAACCATCCCACTTACAGAAACCCATGCAACTTAGATTGATTCTGCCTTGGGCATTTTGAATGTCTGTACCTAGCCTAGGAGAGTCTTGGATCTGATCCAGTCTGGAAATCCCTGTGTCCCTCGGTCAGGATTTCTGGAATGGCTTGAGCTGTAGGATTTACCCTGATGTACCCTAATCCCACCCAGAGCTCCCTCCCTGTTTAGGATGGGGTTAGGTCAGTCATTCAATAAGAAGCCCAAGGAAATCACTAGGTGCTATGTTAAACTAGTTGCTCCCCTCTGTGCTGCACAAAAGGAGCCTGTATTTAAGGGCAGAACATTGCTAATGCCTGAGTTGTAGTGGGTTTCCCTTTGTTTTCTCAAAGAACCAGTCCTTTTGATAGCGATGTTGAGTGGCAATGCTTGAAATGTGAACAGTTGCATATGCTTGAAAGTCATTAAAATACAGTTGCAGAGCAGCTGGTCGAGTGCGAGTGTCGGGGAACTGGAACCATGTGTCGCTTGCTGGCATCCTGCAAGAGGTTCTGTCTGTGTGGTTTTACAGCAAGCTGGATTTGCTTTTGCCATCTAATATGTTTGTTAAAGTGTGTAAACATTTGTCAGATCTTGAAATTAAGGTACTGTGTCCCCTGTCTCTATATATAGAATGAGAATACAGAATGAAAGAAATACAGTATTATGGGTCTAGGACAAATATTTTTTCCTAACAAGGGGAGTTATTTTTTCCTTGAGTCTAGGTTTCCATGCTGTTAGAAGTAACAGTCAGTACAAGACAGTGGAATTTTGGCATCAAACCACACCGCGTGTGTGTATTTTTGTTAAAAAGACATATTTTATTTTTGTGTTCAGATTTGGAGTTTAACGATAATTTAGAAAACAAAAAAGCCTCTTTGTAAAGGAGTCTCTTCTGTTTCCCACTTTAATCTAAGCAGCTGTCTTTCCTCTTCCCTGTGGGAAGTTGTGAAGGGTAAATAGCATGGAGATTCATTTGAAGATGGAGACATTAGAGGCTGGCATGGGCAATTTATTTGTTGCTAGACTGACTTAATTTTATTTGATCCCTTTGCAATTTTGTTGCTATATATATAAATGCAGCTGCTGATGAGTTGGTGGGAAAATGGTGTTGTTGATCAGCTTTTTGAAGAAGGTGAACTCTGTGAAAGGGGGTGCAGATATGTCTTCTTCCTTAGCTAGGGGCTAAACAGATATTGCCATCAAGTAATTGGCTTTGCCCAACCTGCAGAGAGAATAAATGTCAGCTATCTTCTCTGGAGGCATGTTACCTAAACCTCCTTTCTTTGCCTGGGTGATTGGACTGTTGGTTCCTCAGACATTTGTCTTCATTGTCTATCATTCAAGGCATTCTGCTATTGACTGGTTTAAAAGAGCTTTGCTTGGCTTGATCTGTTGGCAATAACAGGTGACTTCATCTGGAAAAGAAATCAGAAGAGTGTTAAACCTGCCTTGTTATGAGCCTTTCAGGAGCTGAGAGTTGGTGGAACGGGAAGCGGCGAGAAAAGTTTATAATCCTCAGATCTGGTTCCTTTGGCTTATTGACTCTTTTTTGACCTTGTCACTCACCAGTAGCCTCCTTAAGAAAGGATTTGAAAGATGGCTGCACTGGCAATCAGCTTTAACAGACCTGACTTCAGGACTGGTGCTAATCTAGATACATGTGATAAGAAGTATCTAATGGATAGAAAGAGCACTGGATTTAGGACTCAGAAGACTTGGGTTTTATTCCTGGCTCTGCCATTGACCTGTCTGCATAACTTCAGACAAGTCACTCACTTCCCCATTGGATGCATTGCTTGCCCTATCTGTAGCATGGAGGTAACAATACTGGCATACTTTTGCAATCAATGGATGAAAAGGGCAGTAAAAAAGCTAAATATTATTGTTGCATATTATATTGTTTAGTGGGGCAGTTCCTAAGACAAGAATATGCCAGAAAAGGGTGTTTTTTTGCACATGTTCACTTTTGTCTACTTCCTTATTCCTTGTTTTAATTCTTTCCATCCTGCACTACCCTTGCTGGCCAGTTCTTTTCACACCCATCTCCTGCTTATGATAGGTCGTTGAACTGAAGTTGAAATGTTTGGAAAATGAAGCCTATGGGAGATAGTCGGTGTACTGATTGTGGTCAACCATGGGGATTTTCAAACAAGAAGTATGTGAGGAGATAACATGTAGGTGCCAAATCAATTATTTATGCTAGGCAGTGAGATCAAGAGGAAACGGTCGGTTTTATGGATGCAGATATACTTGTGAGACATGCTGTAAATATTGCAGTTATATTTACTTTTAGGTTCTGTGTCATAGAGGGAGAAAATACTGTCAGTTCAGCGGGTATAAAAGAGAGAGACACAAACAGAATCCGTAACTTGTAAAGGCCAGAGAAATAGAGAGAGTAAACTTCTTGGTAGTTCCCATTTCCATTTCCAGAACTAGATTGGAAAAACACATCTATAGCAGTGGGGCTCAACTTTTTGGCCCTGAAGGCCAGATGTGGTGTGGGGCCAATCTGCAGGCCATATTGGAGTCCACATGCCAGGATCAGGCCAGGGGCCCCATGCTGCTCCTGCCTGGCCCCAGCTGCTGAGATTGGGCTCTGTGTGCAAGGTCCAGCCCCTGGGGCCCCATGCCTCTACATGCCAGGATTGGGACCCTGTGCTGTCCCTGCCCAGCCTGCACAGGGGTTGGGCCCTGGGGCCCCACATACCCACTGCAGGCTAGGATCGAACCCTGGCACCCTGTGCTGCCCCAGCCCAGCCCCATGTGGTAGGATTGGGCCCCGTGTACTGGAATCTGGTGATACGGCCCCATGCCACTCCTAGCTGACCCTGCATGCTAGGATCAGGGAATCGGGGCCGTGCTTGGCCCCTCACACTGGGATTGGGGGCACCAGGATCAGGCCCTGCATGCTAGGATTGGGCCCCAGGGTCCTGAAGTCCTGTGCTGCCCATGTGTACCAAGCCATAGTCTTCAGCCCTCCGGGTTCCCCACAAGTCTGGAAATTTGGCAGCAGGAGAGAGGTACCATTGCTCTTCCAGCACCAAATTTTCAGACCCATAGGGAGCCCCATAAGCATGTTGCTGGGGTGAGATCTAGCCCATGAGCCAGAGCTTGTGCATCCCTCTTCTACAACGTTTAGTAAACGAGATAGGACAGGGGGGTGCCTTCGCTCTTGCTAGAGAAATTCAAGGTTGGACTCGGCACTCATTTATTTCTCAGAAATCAATTTTGTTGTGACCAGGTGTAGAGGCTCAAGACGCGAAAATGGAAAATAATGCTGAGAAGCCAGCGGCGCTACATACCAGTAGCAAAACGGCGGGGATTTTGGCATGAAAGCAAGCATTAGCAGACAGTAACTGTCCTCCCACTTGTCAGGGAATTGGAGGTCCAAAGTATGCAAGATCTTAATGTTTGCCATAACCATCTAGCAAGGACAGGCCATCATTTCGCAGTCATTGGTCTTGTGAGTGTAAATGCGTCATGGTAACAAATGTGATATGTGTCTTTCTTAATGATGAAATGAACCAGTTTTGTCCGTTTCTTGTATGTCCACTTCTCTCTCCCTAATACTTTCCGACCTGGCTTTGTGCACTTAACTCTCATCGCACCTCTTCACCCATGTGCACAAGTACAAATTCTCCATTCTGTAACATACCTCTTAATAAAGGTCAGACCTAAAATAAATATCAGACCTAAAACAATCACTGCCACAGATCAGCCATGGCTGGAGTTTACAAAAACACAACAGAAAACCTGTTCTACCAGCAATGCCTCTTGGACACGTACCTGTGTAAAACTGCCTCCAGCAGTACTTTATAGAAGCTGCACCAGCCACATGTTGATCAATGAAAGACATGCACTTAAACCAGTCAACAGTCTGTGCTCATGGATGTCTCTTTTCTTCTGCAGATGGTACAAAGGGAAGTAGGTGAAATTGGGAAGGGGGAAGTGTTGGTTGAAGCGTAGATGGAGTGTTGTCTCTCCATGCTCCTTAATTTCACATTGGTGGGATAAGTAGTCTAACAACCTTAAAGGGGTTTTGCAGGGAGATTATATAAACATTAGTGTTTGAAGTATGAGCATATTGAATTTAAAGAAGAATAATCATGTTCAACTCAATGCAGTGGCTGATATTAAAGAGGCAATTACATATGATTTGTGAAATAAAAAGAGCCCAGTCGCCTTAGCGCGTGGTACCTGCAGGGTTTAACAGCACACTCTCTGATCTTGGCTAATAAGAGTGGTATATAACATTAGAGTTCCCCTTGTCAGAAAGCCCATTAGTATTATGGTGTGTGAGCTATGTGTATGCTGCAAAAACGAGAGCAGCTGCTTGTCTCTTGTTGCCACAGGAGGAGGTGAGGAGCAGCTCTTTCAAAAAGGTTGGTTTCCCTGCAGGGGTTTTAGTTACAGTATTAATCTATTAAGAAGTAACGTGTGTGAGAGTA
Organism: Alligator sinensis; assembly: GCF_000455745.1. Classification (NCBI taxonomy): domain Eukaryota; kingdom Metazoa; phylum Chordata; order Crocodylia; family Alligatoridae; genus Alligator; species Alligator sinensis. The sequence continues at coordinate 682,568 of NW_005842740.1, forward strand.
AATGATTTTTTTTCTTTTTTGAGGAGGAGGGGACATATGTAGTGTCAACATACATTGTCCAGGCTGCAGTTGGAAAGAGTTTTATTTAACTCTTTCCTTTTCTCGTGTTCCTTTTGAAGATTTTTGTTAATAATTAAGCAAAATAGTAGTAATATTTTTTTTAAAGTTCTAACTTTTCTGTTGAAACAGGAAAGGGAACAGCCAAGAAATTGAAACTCCATATTTCTTCATCTTTTACCAGCTACAGATTCTTTTCATGCCTCCCTTGGCTGGATCCACTGAACTGCTATCATTTTTTTGGTCTCTGGTGCTTGGAATTTAAAAACTAAATACAATCTCGGTTTTCATTATGTGTCCCACAAAGGAAGATGTCTGTGCACAATCGACAATCAAAGCTTTGATTGTGAGGGGCCTTCAATTAGGACTCCATTTGTTTGTTTTATATTCAAGCTGTAGTGATCAATATTAAAACCAAACAGATGGGTATAACCAGTGGGATGTGCAGCTTCAGAAACGCTATAAAATTTCGGCCCTAAAACTACTATATAGAATAATAGAAGCTGACACTTCTTTCCAAGTTTGCATTTTAGTGTCTCTCTGTATAGCTCCTGCATTTTCTCTTTATGGAAGCTATGGTAGGCTGCTCTGTGGTATGCTCTGAGTTTTCAATTACTAAGTGATTTTATGTCCTTAATCCCCTTCTCTTTCATTCTTGGCACCTTTTACACTCAGGGTGAGATGACTGTGTATGTGAGATGCTACAGTGGCTGCTCCTAGTTCCTGGAGCCAAGCTAATAAATTGCAGGCCGTATAGTGTGGAGCACAAGCTACTCAAGGGTGCAAGTGCATATAGCTGCTGTTTGCTAGTTTGGAAGAGAAGTATACTGTAGCTTTAAAATTAATGGGATGTAATTTGCATGAGAGCAGTATGAAGTGCAAGTGGATTGCGAAATCTGTGCATTCCTCCATTTACCCGTGAATGTTACGGATGCTGTAAGGGAGATTGCATGAACATATCCGCCGCAAAATATGTAGCACCTTTGTGTAATCTTCCCAGCCATTTTGAACATGAGGTTTGGACCATGGCTGGAAGCGTATAACAGTCTAGGTGGCCAGTCCCTTCTGATGAAGTGTCGGAGCCAAAGCAGCGAGCAGACATCCTTGTTTGAGGAAAAAAAAGATCAGCTGTGAATCTAGCAGCAGGGAAATGTTTGAGAGTAACATTGTCCTCGGGAAACAGAAGCTAAGACTGAAATAGAAATGCAAAACTCTAGAACTCTTGGTTCAGAGATTATACCTTTTATTAGATCAGCTAAGAAATCGCAAAAAAATTATCCTTTTTTTTTTTTTTTTTTTTTTTTTTCAATTTCTTAGTTGGTCTAATAATTTTTTTGCGGTTTCTTAGTTGGTCTAATGAAGGCTATCATCTCTGAACTAAGGTCTAGAGTTTTGCATTTCTTTTTGTCTCAGACCAATATGGCTACCAAGTCAACCCTGAAGACTGGAATAGAGCACTTTCAACTGGTAGAAGAGGAGGCAGTATGGTCCAGCCTACTGCCTCTAATAGTGGGGAAACAGGCTACTTTGTGAGTTGTTCCTTCTGCAGTTTGGAGGAGGATCTATACTTAAACCTTCTGCTTCCCTGTCCAGATGATAATTACTTTTATGGCTGCAGATGTTTTGCCACAGCTGACAACACAGTGAGTCAGTGCCCTGATACAGCTCTTCAGAAAGATGGTCATAGGAAAAAGGGCCTAGAAACTTTAAGAGGTCATTTAGTCCAAGCCCTGCTCAAGGCAGGGTCATCTGTCTAAATCATCCCAGACAAATTATTTGTCTGGCCTCAACTAAAACGACCAATGAAGAGATTTCTGTAGCCTTTCTAGGTAATCTGCCCCAGTGCTTAAGTGCCCTTTTAGGCAGAAAGTACTTAAAACACTCTCATTAAAAAAAAAAAAAAAAAAAAAATAGCCATAGCTTTGCACAATAGGGGCTCCAAGCATTTTAGTACCATGACTGTACATTATGGTGATTTGTATCATTACTATCAGCAGCAGCAGCAATCCCTCACGGTCAAGGATGATTGTCTTCCACGATTGTCTTATCTGTGGGTGTGAAGACAGCTGATGAGGCCGATCTGGGATCAACAGACTCTGTTGCAGCTCAGACACATGTTTCCATGCGGGGTGGGTGGCTCAGGGTTCTTGGTTCAGTCTGTGACATGTTGTTTCTGCCGCTCCTGTTTTTCTGTCTCCTATTGTCATTGTAAGGTTTCAAAATACTGAGAATCCTTGCAGCAGACTCTTCCTCCATTTGGAGCAGTCCTAGGCAATAGTCTCCCACGAGTTTGTGTCGATATTGCATTTTTTCAAGTTGCTCTTGAAGTCGCCCTTGAAGTGCTTTCTCTTCCCTGCTCTTGAGTGTACACCATGGCCGAGCTGGGAGATTAAAACTTGCTTTGGGAGTCTAGAGTCAGACATCCAGATGGCATGGCTGGCCCAGTGAAGTTGATGTCAGATGATCATTGCCTTGATGCTTGTGATACTTGCTTGCAAGAGGATGCTAATGTCGATGCATCTGTCTACCAGCTGGATTCAAAGGATCTTCTGCAGGCAGTGTTCATAATACTTCTCCAGTGACTTGAGGTCTCCTGTCCGTCATCCATGCCTCAGCTCTGTACAGTAAGGTGGAGATCATGACTGCTTGATAAACCATGAGCTTAGTCTTGGATCTGATGTTATGATCTTCAAACACTCATTTCCTCAGGCATCTGAAGGCTGTATTTGCATGTTTGAGGCAATGTTGGATTTCTTAGTTGATGTCAGCCTTTTGCTGAGAGATGGCTTCTGAGGTACAAGAAATACTCAGCATTTTCCAGAGTCTCACCTTGAATCTGAATGACTGGAGCTGGGGACTGCTCATTAAAAGCTTGTTGGTGGGAGGACCTTAGACTTTTTAACATGCAAAATTTGTAATCCTGCTGTAAACTTATGAGAGAACACTTCAGTTATAATAGGGCATGGTCACCCGCACATGTAGAGCCATTTCAGAAAGCGGGGTGCTGACTGGGAGCACGGAGCAGCTACACATGCAGCACAACTGCTCCAGCATTAAACCTGGATGAAGCAGTGCTAAAATTTGAGCTGTTCTGCTACATTTGTATTGTTCACGGCTTGTCCACACACAACTGCTAGGATGCAACAGCTGCTTTGTGGACCAAGCTTCCCCCTCCTCACCTTTCCCTGAAATGGCTCCAAATGCATGCATATCCATATTCTTAAAAGCGCTGGGTAGACTGTTTTTCAGGTTCTGTGCGTTTCCCTAGCCAGGGTGGTAAGACTAGTTTTAATAATTTCTAAGAGAGGATTCAGCCTACTTCCAGGGGTGGTATTAGATTTCAGGATCTAGTGTTGGTGCCTGCCCAGTGGCATAGTTGCAGGCTTGAGAGGCGCTCTGCCTTAATCAGATATTTTCTCGACTATTTCTCTATATTTACACGAACTCGTTCTAAGGGCCTGGGTTTGCGTGACGGCAAAGCCCACTGATCAAAGCTGAACCTGCTGTCCCTGAAGTCCTTTGCTTCCCTCACCCTGTATCTTTTTGGATTCCTTCCATCTTTGAACAGGATGGATAATAAATCCAAATGACAGATCCTATGAGCCAGCTTGTCCATACCGAGTCTGAGGTAGGTAGGATCGATACTTCTCTAAATGTAACTGTCAGAGCTTTGAATGTGCGGTCAGTGATGGACCAGCTAGTCTGGTGCCTACCTTTGTGTGCCTCGACTCATTTATATTTGCTCCTGAGCTTGCCTGTACCTTTGCAGAATGTTTCAGAAACCCAGCATATCTACAGATATATAATACCTTGAAATGTGTAGCGATGCTGGGAAAACAGTGACAGAGTTTTTATGTGTTGGGGTAGGAAATAACGCACCAATTAGCGCCAGAATAAGAAAAATAATGTCGGCTGCTGACATGGGAATAGTTTTTCAAGGCAAAGGAAGTTGACAGGTGTTGATGTGGTCATGAATTCCACCCAGGTGATTGGGCCTGATCTCCCTTTGTCTTCTGTTCACCTCTGAACTGAGCATTAACTGATTTCACATGAATTGTAGAGGCTTTTATGAGCTGTTTCAGGTAGGTGTTAAGTTTGCAACTGCCAGCACCTCTTTTAGTGTTAGTAAGATGAAGCTATTGTAGAGAATGATCCCACCAAGTCACTGAGTAGTGCTGGCTAGGTTTATTCTAAAACACTTAGAGAAGGATGGCATTTTAGTAGGTAACAATGATGGCCTTTTACAAATGGCATAGAGCCAAAAATATCATCAGGCAAGTGACTTCATTTTAAACACGAATCCCCGTTGAGTTGAGGATAGTACTAAAGAAAAATTGGCTTTGAGAGAAGTGCTTGCACACAGCATAGGAATTCTTTGCTCCTGGAGACTTGAACAAAAATCACAGTGTGTGTTTGCTTTGGTATTACTGTATTATTGGGGACTGTTTTTACCCTTTGTCTTCATGATGGCTCGGGTTTTTGCAAACTGAAAGGTTCTGCAATCTTGACAGCAGTAGGTGCAATGCACTCTGCCCTGTCCTCCTGGTGGATTTGGTGTGGGAAACTCGAGTTCCCCATTATCTCTTCCGTACTGAGGAAGTTCTGTTTCTCCTGTTTGTCTTGTAATATGCAATAGGGCAATTAGTTCTCCTTGGTAATTCAGTCCTGGAATTTACCAGGTATATCTCTTGTTAAATGGGGTCTGGTATAATAAGGATATTTTCCCTTTGCCAGGCTATTCTAGTTTTAAGAAACCTTCCTGTTTCTGCAGTTGTACCTTATCTAACATACTTAATTTTCTACCTCTGGGTGCAAGTTGAGTCGGTCCCCCTATAGTTCTAGATAGACTACAGGGCAGCTCTGCAACATGTGCTAACTTCTGCCCAGTATGAAACAAGGCAGATGTATTTGTGGCAAAATAGCCTTTTAAACATTTTGATTCTGATTTCTAATGCAGTATAGCTTTGCTTGAAAATGCAGTACAATTAGCAGAAGTGTGTATAATTTTACAGGCACATATTAATTAAAAGGAAATGCAGCTGCTTTGTTTTTACACATTTAATCATTGTTCCCCCTCCAGTGTCTAAAAACAATACGTTTTTGCAACTAATGCTTTTCTTTCTGTTAAACTGTTTTTTTTCCCCCCCTTCCCACTTGCTTTTAATGAAGCTTGACTTTGGTGCTGTTTTGCTTTCTGTCTGATGGCTTGAGCACAATGTCCTTGATGTCAGGACAGTTTTGAGGAAAGATTTTGTTAGCTTAATGCTGCAGAACCATTGGAGGGAGAACAGAAGAAGAAAAGACTGTTGTTTGGACGAATTAGCTAGTGTTTGCACATTGCTGTGAAAAAAGAAAAGTCCTTGCTAAATGGTGTGTAATATTGTTAGAGTCTATATATGCTCCCTCACTGGAGTTTAATGGTGATGGATTCTTTCTGAAATATTGAAATTGTGGATGACCATGTAATGGCCTGTATAATGAAGGTTAAAGACTGCCTTAATAAGAGGTGGAGAGAGGTCCAATGATCTGTCATAGATGTCCAGTGTTTCCTCTGATTTCCATTTGTTCACCCCCCGTCTATAAAGGATAGTGCAGAATGAGAAGGGGGTTCAGAGAAGGGTGATGAGAAAAATCAAGGGAGAGTGATCTCCTTCTCGTGTACAGGGAAATTGCGAAGATTGGAATTGTTTATTTGGACAGGAATTGAACAACAAGGGACACGAGCATGGTATATGAAATAATGATCCAGAGAAGGTAGAACAAGAGCAGGAAGGCATACAATTAAACTGTCTTCAGCACTGAGAAAAGGAAATCCTGTTTCACCGAACGCAGCTAGGTGGTGGAATTAATCACTACGAGAAATTAGCGAGGTCAAAATATACCAAGATTCTGAAAGGAACAGATCGTTATGTGGATAACAAGACTATCCCGAATTGTTGTTATTAATGAAGATAAAAAAGTTGGAAGGAATATTAAATCTTATTCTTCAGGACGTCAGCTAATTTTTCATTATCAAAGACGAGTATGAGTTGTGGAAGGACACAACAGTCTTCCATTTGTCCACTGCTGGCTTTCTGTCATTTCTCTGAAGCATGTGGTCTATCCGCTGTCGGAGACGACAGGCTGAGCAAGGTGGACCTCAGGTCTGATTCAGTCTGGTATTTTTTATATTCCTTTTTGTTGGCCTACGATGAAGTTTTATTACTGGAGTAGGTGCCCGTGTCCTGACAGATCTCTACTCTAACAGCTGTAGCCGTCTGCACAGCTGGCAGGCCTGCGCTGATTACATACAGAAGGCCATTTTAGGTGTGTTGTTTACAGGGTTGGGTGCCTATAGCAGTCAAGCCTCATGCCATTTACTTTGTTTTATGTTTGAAAGCAAACCCTGAGGATCAGAATCAATATGTTTAATGAGATGCATAGTTCTGGTGCCAAGCAAACTGTGCTCTAGGGTGAAATGGTAGAAAACTGCTCTTAAAAGGGGGCCGAGGAAAATATTCAGACTTGCTCAGTGCTACTTGTGCTTTAACCTTTTCAGTGGGTGAGACTGGCTGTTTATTCAAAGGCTGTAGCTAGTTATTCACAGATTCAAAGGGTAAGCGTTAAAACGTGTAGCCCGCAAAGTATTGTGGAATTATGTACATCACACAATATTTTGGGTATGTTTGAATAATGTAAGTTTACGTATGAAACAATAGGTCTGGGTTACCCCAAGTTACTCATTACTTATTGATTCTTATTCCTCATTTGCTTTGCACAAACAGGTGTGCTCTTAACGTCAGTTAAAATAGCAGTGATGATATATGGCTTCTTGGGTTTGAATTCAGGCTCGCAGCTGAAATTCATGCTTATAAGGGATGCTGAGCTCAAATTAGAGCAGCAAGTTGTTTGGTCTTCACTGCTATTTTATTTTATTTTAAAGTGAGATTAGCCTGTCTGAAGTAAAACCCCACCCTTTGTGCTTAGGCAGTTCTGAATAGGAATGACGACCTGTTCCTGGTGCAGAAGTTGCAGTGGGAACCACGTAGGTCTTTGGTGTGAATGTGAGGGGTTAGTAAGATGCTGGTGTTACTCCACATTTCAAGGAGTGTGAGTTTGGACCACTACTTTAAAGCACAATGTGTTTTCCTTTTTCATACAAGGCTTTGCACAGAGGCCCATTAGTTACTTGGAAACATCCTAGGGGAATGTCCAATCCCCCCTCAGCCTTTTCGCTGCCTCTCTTCGTATGTAGAGAACTTTTACACTGTGGAGGGAGATGCATGTTGTAATTGCTGAAGAAATTAAGCCCTAGGTCAGGGAGCAAATTGTAATTCTCCGGTTGGACTCCTTCAGAGGTAATTTAGATGCTCTGTGTGGGGCAGCCCAAGAGCGACCTGCTCATTTAGAACTTATCAAAATGCAGGTCTTTTATTTAAGTTATTATGACCAAGCATTCATATGCAGAGGAGGAGCGTGGGGTGTCATAGGACAGTGCTTTCCTATAAATATTACCAGTCGCATAACGGCAAGTCGCTTCAATAGGAAAGACTGCTTAAAACTCTGAAATTTGAATCTGGGAATAAGGGACTGATCTCAGCTTTTGCACAACGAACTGGCAGGACTTGTTGAACCATTCTGTTTCTTCATAGGTGGCATGCCACTGGTGATAGTCCGATTTTATAACTGCCATTGACTCAGGATGGCATCTAGTGACATAGAGAATTTGCCCAATAAAGACAAGCTTAAACCATTTACATAGGGGTCCGGTAGTTTTCTTATGATGTCTTTATGGTAGCAGAGGCCAGAGCCCTATTGTGCCAAGTGCTGTATAATCTGATAGCAAAGAAATAGCCCTGCCTTGAAGAGCCCCATGCTGCTTTACCCTCTGCACTAACCTGTGGTGCTTTTACCTTCCATTGTAGCCTTTCAATTGCAGGCACTTACCCCCAACTTCTAGTTTAAAAATTATATGCGACCTTTCCTGCTTCCCTCCTTTAATTCCCAGTGCTGTTCAGCACAATTTGCTCTTTGTATGAGGGTAAAAGTAGGGAATTTGCCCCACCTCCTTACCTTTTGATTGCATTTTTAAGAAGCAAATAAGACTCTTTGAAGCTTGTTGCAAGAATCCAGGGTGCTTTCATTCTCCAAAGGACAGAGTTCTGCCCAGGACAGCGGGGCCTGTGCTCAGGCTTCGTATTTTGCTAGAGTACTTGGTGCCAGCAATTTTCTAGGAAAAACTGTTGATTTGTTTCATATTTTGACTGGGAAAAAGAAGATCTATAGGTGACTGAAAAAGGGCAGATTGTGTATATTTGAATGTCTGGGGAGCTTAGGAGGATATGATGGTTATGGAAAGAGCTGTGATGGGCACTGTCTGTGTACAGGGGGGACTACAGTCTGCTAAGATAAATCACTATTCTTGAAGTGTTTTAATGTAGCGCGGGCGGTGACGTGACTTCTGAAGCATCAGCTAAAACACTGGGTTTGTTCTTTGCACGAGGCCCCAGCTGCAGCACTTCTAGACCTGGGGAAGGAGTAGGACGCTATTTTAAAAAGCAACTTAACATTCTTCATTGAGCTGAAGGGATAAACTTGTTCGTCTGACTCACCGATCCTCTCAAGCTCTCTGCTCAAAGAACGGGCTGTCTGCATACATGAATAAATGCAGGATGCTCTTCAGTACTTCAGATACGGTTTCTAGCGTGCTGTTTAATGAGAGTCCTTATTCCACTTCTCCTCCCTTCCCCCCTGCCCTTTTATAATGGTAGCAGCACTCGCTTACTGTAGAGCTGAGTTGATTTTCTTGATCTACAGAAGATTGGTTAATGGCCCTTAACGGTTAAACTCTATGAAACTAGTTGTCACGCAGGAGATTAAGATGTCACTATTTGAGGTACTTGCTAGGCAGGTGGGAGAAACAAAGAGCAGAGGGGTGGATGCAGGTGTGTTTACACGTTGGTTTGCTATAGGTGCACTTAGAGACCAGAATCTAATGCAGTCTTACAAAATTTACTGGGCTGAGTGATTTTTCTCTGAATGGATGATCTTTTTTATATTCATAAACAGAGATGAATTGAGATATTTGCCCAGGCAGATATATTTTCCTGGAAACTCTGCATTTCAGCGTTGCCAGCAATGAGAATCTATCTAGCAGATCAGTCCGGGTGAGGTATGGGGTTGTTCAACTTTCCTTGAAAGTATTAATTTAGTTATGCAAGCTTGTAAGAATGAAGCATAACTCTTTCAGAGTGTACGAGTTTGATTTCTGTGCAAGGTCTGTAAATAGACCTGACTTCTGCCTTTTGCATGCAGTGAGATTTATCATGAAGGACTTGAGTGGAGGGACTAGGAAATGTAGTAGAAAGAGCTCCTCTTGAGAGGCCAACAGTACTCTGAGACAGAAACTATGATCTTATATTGCAGAAGAGTTAGGGCTGAGTGGGAGTAGATGGGAATGGATGGACAGAGATGAATGACTAATAGAAGTAGGAGTTAACTTCATTGTAACTTTGTTCCTGCATCTTATAACTGTAGGTGGTGTAGGAAACATAACTAGCCAAATTAAGATGCTTGTGAAGCAAGACAAGCTCAAAAGAGAGAAAAGGACAGAGCTGGCTTAGTCAGGAGATATTTAACTTACTGCAGGATAAATTGTATGACGGTTTGCATGTGGCTTCTAGGTATAGATCAGAGGTTCCCCTACTTACTGCGTACCCCCTTCCAGAATTACCAGCTGCCTGCGTATCCCCACCATTTTATATTTTAACCCCTTAAATGCCAAGTATTATTATTATAACTAAAATTAAATCTGCCATTGCACAATTTCTCCCGCATACCCCCCTCCATCCTCCCTCCCCAAGATGTCTTCATACCAGGGGTATGTATACCACAGTTTGATGACTTCTGGTGTAGATGGAAGCAACTTAATGTGTGTCAGAGTTTTTCAAAGTGACAATCTGTGAACAGGTGAGTGAAAGAAAAATAGCTGCAGTGGATTTAATCACTGGTCAGTTAAGAGGGTATAAAGTCAAGCTGGTCCAAGCATGAGGAAGAGTCAGGATGGTATGGAAGAGAGTAGCCTGAACAGGTCTTGGCTTGTATCAAAAGAAAATCCATGCATTGAGTAACATTACCTGTCGCCTGACAGAATGAATGATGAGTTCACATGCTACCAGTCCCTACCCCTAATCTAGTCTCATTGCCCAGCCAGTCCTAGCTTCCCTCCCTGCCTCTCATTGCATTTTCTCTCTTCCATATAAGCTCCTTTCTTTAGGAGCTTTGCCCCTGCCCCTGAGCCCCTCAGCTCATCTCTGTCACTCCACCCTCCCTGTTATTGCCCTGGTCCTTTTCGACGCATCTGGGGCCAGCAGGGGAAGCATTGAACCTTTGAGAGTCATGTACCCCCTTTTAAATGTTCTGCTCCTTTGTGTGCCTATGATTCCATGTTGCAGATACTAATAACTAAAAAAGTAAGTCTTTTTGCTCCTACAACCTCACTGAAGCCTCTCTGCCAACCTAAAAGACATAGTTAATTGGGTTTTTTTCTTTTCTTTCCCTCCATTTATATTTTCCCATTCCTTTCTTCTGCTTTTCTACCCCTTCTCTTGCTTACCCACTAGGTGTTTGCTTCCTACACCTGGGGAGATGCACACTGCAGTCTGAGAAGCCCTGGTACTGGGGAGAGGCTCCTGCTCTTGGCTCCTGCAGTGATTGTGGCAGTGGTCAGGAGAGCCCTGCTGTGCCTCTGCAGCGCTAGGCTCAGACGTACTCAGTGCAAGCAAAACTTTGGAGACTTTAGCTGTTAACTGTCCTCAGCATGGAGGGACTGAGATTTTTTTCAAAGGCTGTTACCTTGGCTGAATGCAGACATTGTTTCACAAGGGTAGGCAAAGGCACATTGCTAGCACCAAAGCAACTCCCATGGCAAATGTTAAATACCTGCGTCAGCACTACAGCGTCTCATCCAAATCATTGGACTAGTCTTTTTTTTTCTAATATGGAGAAAAATGTATCATTCCCTAATTTATTCTTTGAGCTGTTGAATCCTTTTACTCTGTCTCAGGCAGAATAATTTAAGCCTGAGACAGACGCCTGGCACAGGGCATTTCGGACCAAACTGTTTAATTTTAGCAAAGTTATAAGCAACAGAAGACAGCATCTTCTAATGGAAAGCGCCAGGCCACCTCAAGTAGAAGTGGCTCTGCCATCTCCGTGTCTCAGACATGTTAAGTCCTTTTAAATTTGGTTGATTCCAGGGTATAGGTATAGGGTTTGGGACTCCGACACAACACGAGCTGCTTGTTGTCTGGAAAGCTGGTGTTAGTCCTTAACTCAGCGGTGTGTTCCTGAGCCAGGCTCAATGAAAACTCTTTCATTGTGTGTCATCATCACTCTTTCATTGTGATAACATGGGAGAGAAGGTGAAGTGTCAGAGGGAGGGAAGAACATCTGCTGTAGGTAATGGGATGAAAAGGAATCTTGCTGGTAGACAATAAATGGAGAGAGGCTATAACAAGGCTCCTCAGTTTATGGCTTGCTATGCGAATGACTGCACAACACATCTGCTTGTCTTGTCACATCTCCCTTGTATCCAGGTTAGAAACAGGTAAGCTTGATGTGGGATGATTTATAAAAGAAAAATATGGGATGATTAAAAAAAAGTTAAAAAGCTGGAGTCTTTAATCTTCTAGAAAACTTAGGTTGAAGGAAGCCCAGATTTCAGAGCATCTTCCCCTAAGAACAAGATGCCACCGGTTGAGAATCAATAACACAAGGAGAGGGTGGATGTGTAGAAGGGTGCGTTCGGGGGATACGAATCACTTGGAAAAATGAAGTCTGCTGAGCTCCTTGGTTTCAGTGCAAGGGTAGTAAGAGCTTCTTGATATTTTTATTATTGTGCAGTTAGACTGGAGTCTTTTTAAACACTGTTTTAATTGAGGTCTCAAGCAGAAAGTCAATGATGTGTATATACATATGTGTCTGCAGTTAGTTCTAATTTGCAAAGTAATGTGAAAATAGGTCAGCCACGGAGAGAGCTGTTAAGGGAAGGCTGTGCCTGGGAAGGAAATTATTTTGAGGTTTGCAAATAGCTAACTTTGGCTCAAAATGACCAGCTAAACACATAGAGGGGAGGCTGGTGCCTTTGTTACATGAGGAGGCTAGTTTGTGTCTTCTCTGGAAGACGCTAGTGATGGGAGAATTAGTAAAATGAGGACATCAAAGAATGAAGTCTGAGAAGCGAAAGCGTTTTTAGTTGGAGTCGTTGAAACTTTGAGGGTTTTTTTTAATACTTACTTCAGGCCAATGCTGTGTGTCTCTAGCCACAGCCATGTCTTCTATGTTCTCTGTCTATTGGTTTTCCTGTCATTTCACATATTTTAGCTTTTTTGTTGTTGGTACAGATGAGGAAATAAATGGTGAAAATTTGCCTTGGGAAAGGGAAGTCTAACTGCAAAGTACGACTTAATGATATAACTACTGCATATTGATGCAATCACCCCTTCAAAGAGAAGTAATGGTATCAAGCAACAGGGCACCAATAGATTGTGTTAATTTTCATATTACCGTCTTCTCTAGAATGAATTCTGTAAAATCAATTTTCTCACTCTTTTTACTGCTTTATTATGTACCTTCTGAAGGAGGAGAAAGCCTTCTCGGTGGTTGGCCCAAGATGGTGGAACTGACTCTTGCAGGGACTTAGGGACCACCAAGTATGCCACCTTCTGCTCTGCGAGTGAGATGCATTTCTTTCTCTTTTTCTCTTCACAAATACATGCGTAGCTGTGTGTGTAATAGTAATAAAAAATCTATCTCGCCATGTGTACATATTTTTCCCCCCAGGGTAAGAGAAAATGTACAACAGGTATTAGTCATGTTGCTTAATGCACTACGGGAAGGTGCCTTGATATAACAATGAGACCAGCATGAGAATCTATATAAAACAGTTTCAAAAGCGTTTGTCCAAGTAACGAATATAAAAGGTGTTGATTGTTCTGACTTCAGTAATAATAAATAACAATTGACTTCTAGGTCAGTTGTTTTTTGGTAAGTTAATTTTTCTTTCATCTCATTTCCACCTTAAAGCTACGGTAGTTCCTTTACCTAAGATTTTGTCTTCTTGAAGCCTGAATTATTTAGCAATATATTTTATGTGCTCTGAGATGAAATTTTGTCATGAATTTGCATCACATATTTTTGCATGCTAATTTAGATTGCTTTATATTAGGCCTGTGCAAAGCAGCCAGTATTTGATTCGGATTTGGCCAATTTGGGGGACAGTGATTTGATTCGGCGATTCGAATCACTGTTCCAAACCATTTTGGTCAAATCTGATTCAGAGATTCTCCCACCATTGAATTGGCCAAATCAAACAGGCCCCATCCCCATCCCTGTCAATGGCTGCCCCTTGCAGCCCTGACTCCAGGCTCTTAAAAAAAAAAAAAAAAAAGAGCCCTGTACTCACCAGCTGCTGCCAGTTGGTGGTGGTGGTGATCTCCACTGCCCCGCGCGCGGGGGTGGGGTTGTGTGTGTGTGCTCTGCCACAGGTCCTGACAGCCGCTGCAGCAGACAGTGAGTGGGGGCTTTTTTTTGTTTAAAGTGCTGGGAGCTGGGGCCAGGCAGGGCAGCCATGGCGGGGGTCTGGGAGAGCAGGTGGGGTTGGGGAGTGCTCAAGGGGGGCTGGGGGAGCAGGCAGGCGATGGGGCCGGGCAGGAGTCTCCCCCATGGTACTCCCCCCACACACACACACTTACCAGCATGGAGTCCAGGTCCAGCTCCCTGTGGCGGCAAGTGGGGACTGCCTGAATCTCTGAAGTTCTCCGAATCTTTCCTGAAGTGATTCAGAGAGCTTTGAATCAGTTTGGACCTTTTTATTGGTCTCCCCATTCGATTTGGATTCAGAGACTTGACTGTCAAATCAGGCCAGATCTCCTCTGAATCGAATCGGCACCTGACGCTTCACACAGCCCTACTTTACATGTATACTAGGGCTCTGCAAAGCTTCAGTCCCTGATTCGATTCGGTGGAGATTCAGCCCGATTCAGTGGCTGAATCTCCAAATTGAATCAGGAGACCCTTTCCGAATTGATTCGGAAAGATTTGGCAATTTGGACATAAGACACAGCTTTAAATGCATTTTTTACGTACTGCAAGGTACCAGGTGGCTCATGAATACTGTGGTGGTGGGGCAGATGGAGTGTCCCACAGGAGTGCAGGGGGCTCCCCAGCATGCTCAGCTGCAGACCCAGACGTAGACCAGAAGCACTTCTGGTCCGCTTCTGGTTCTGTCGGGGAGCGCAGCATCGAATCTTCAGATTCAGCTGAATTGAATTGGGGACAGTGATCTGATCAACAAATCGAATCACTGCCCCCGATTCGGGCTGAATCTGAATCCAAATCCGAAACGAATATAGCCCACTTTGCACACCCCTAATGCATACATGTTTCAGTAAAGAAGTTGCATATTTTACAGTCTGATGCATAATGCAGTGTACAGACATCAGTCTGTTGTGAGTGGACCCAATTACTTGGTCCTACGTGCTTCCAAGCCCTGTGGATCAGGGCAGAATCTGAGAATTATTTTCAGTTCTGGGACTTCAGGGCACACTCTCAGGCCTAGACCTTCTATGAAACCCTTTTTTAGATGGACCCTTTTTTAGATAGAGCTAGAGATATCTTCATCCAGCTTCTGTAGATCCTGACAACCAGTTTTGGAGTCTTATCCCCCTCCCCTCCTTGGTTGCTTGCATGTACTCTTCCATCTGAGCTGTTAGCACTCTGGACGTTGTTTCTCCCATTGCAGATGAAATGACAGGAAATGCATTTAAAATTCTCTCTTACATTTTTAATTTACTCTTAAAACACGCTCAAATGATACCTCTAAAAATGTCAAGTCTTGAGATACCTTTTCCCCTGTTTTTGTACATTCTTGTGAGTCGTGGGTTATCTTTGTTTCAAGCTGGGCAGAATATGGCTTGTCCTTTCTCCTTCAAGTCTATCTAGCTTGTGGCAGTGATTAGCTTTCCATCTCATCCATACCCCTCAGTAGGATTTCTCCTCTGTGTCCTGTGCCCATTCTGAGATGCTCCAACCACCCTCCCCATGTACACTTTGTCATGTTTGCCTGCCTTTAGATTCCCTTGTAGAAAATAAATTATTCATT
>NW_005842740.1:697776-702756 GCF_000455745.1 Alligator sinensis
GGAATTGTGCCGATGGCC
Organism: Alligator sinensis; assembly: GCF_000455745.1. Taxonomy (NCBI): domain Eukaryota; kingdom Metazoa; phylum Chordata; order Crocodylia; family Alligatoridae; genus Alligator; species Alligator sinensis. Next base: position 697,795 of record NW_005842740.1, read on the forward strand.
CAAAGTTTTAGTCTTGGTGTTTCCTTCAAGGAAGGGTCAGACACCCTTCCTGTTAAGGACAGCTCTTGGAATTCGCTACGGCAGGTGCTCTCAGATGAGGTTAGATGTATGCTCAGCACTCTATACAGAACTGAGCACATAACTTAATAAGGGTATAACCTGTTTTGCCATAACGCCTACTCTTTATTACTTGATGCTTCTTATTGCTCATTATAATTGTAATATTATCTCTTTGCAATATATTTAAAGCATCTAACCTAAAGCATTAAGCCAAACCCTGACTGCCAGAAAAATAAGTATGTCCTACATGAACATACTAACTTTTGTAAGTAGTTATGTCCCATTTATTTATAATTTATATTTTATAAAAAAATATTATATTATAGATATATATGGGACATACATACATATGTATATAATGGGACATAAATATTTACGAAGTGTAACATTCATATTCATGTTGGGGACATACTTATTTTTCTGGCAATGTGTACTGTATATAATATGAAATATATGGGAAAGGTCTTTGCTTACTTGATATTATAGTCAGATTTCTAGCATGCTGTCTATTTTCATGGATCATAGAAATGTATGGCTGGGAGAGACTTTGAGTTCATCCCTGACACAAGCGTGGTCTCTAAATCCTCCAGTGACTGAATTCCACAGCCTTCCTAGCTAACCCGCCCCAGTGCTGACTATCTGTCTAGTTAGAAAGATTTTCCTAATATCCAATCTAAATCCCCTTTTCTGCAAATTAAGCTGATTACTGCTCATCCTACTCTTGGTGCTCATGGAGAACAGTTGATTACTGTCCTCTTTATATCAAACTTCTATAATTCCCTATCCATTCCCTTTATTTAAAGACAGATATTATGTTTGTCCTTTTCGAGTCTTCTAGGACCTCACCCCATCCTTTATGAGTTCTTGGAGATCATCATGAATAGTTCAGAGATTGTTTCATCTAGTTACTTGAGCACTCCAGGGTAAATTTCATCAAGGCCTGCTGAATTAAATGCATCTAATTTATCTAAATATTCTTTAACTTGTTCTTCCCCTATGCTGGCGTGTGTTCTTACAGTCCTTGTTAATAATTGTTAAATATCCCGTAACGATTAACCGATTATTGTGCAGATGGAAGCAAAAGAGGTCAGCAAACACTTCAGTCTTCTCTGGACCAGCTCAGGACTATGGCAGGGGGTACTGCTGAGAAGCTTGTTGCACCTACCCTCCCTCGGTTTCCCGCAGGACTGGATGTGATATGGCCACCTTAGTGCAGAGCTGGGCATGCCACTAAGCCTGTAGGATCTTATGATATATATGCCCAGTGCCACGATGCATCTTATTTGGGGATAATGCAGGCGGAAGAGACATGGCACGGTTCACTGTGTTCACTCCCTTGATCGATTTGGAGGTGGTTTAGACAGGCACTCTGTGTCATTTGTTGTTTGTTCACCACCTCCTTGTAATTTTGCTTGGGGCAGAAGTACTTGATTGAATTAAGCCTGATCGTGAATGATGATTTTTTTTTTTAATGTTGCAACTCCATCCTTATTATTTCTCTAGTTTTGAAATTTCTTCTAGTTTGCATTAATTGGACTTAGGAATCTGAGGAGAAGGAGGGGAAAAAAAATCTTTGGTTGATTTCCTCATAATGAAAGAGTCTATTAACATTCGCCTTAAATCATCTTTAATTAAGCAAAAGGCAAGTCTAACGCTAGGAATGGGAACGCTTCTATACCATCAAAAAGGCGCCGAGTGGAAAATATCATTACGATTTGTACTTTCCAAAGCGGCTCTTTCAGACTCCAATCCATGCAGAAGTGAGAGAGCAAGTGAGCTGTGTGTTTGTTTTTTGGATTAATAGTCGGAGTTCACTCATGTGGAAATAAAGCGGATTTTACTGTGACTAGAATCTGTCATTAAAAAGCCATTATCAAAACCAACCAGCACAATTCCTGCTCTGTTACTGCTAATGACAAAACAATCTCTTAAAATAAATAAATAAATTTTAGAAAAAGCCCAAATCTTTATATTTTCTTTTAGAGATTGGTGCAAAAGACTTAACAGGTCCTTGGTAAAGTGAGGCAGCTGAGAGATTTATTGATCAATAAAGCAGACAATTACAGCTTGTTTATAAAAGGGAAAAAAAAACCCCATGGCCCTGTGAGCAACATTGAGACTCTTATAATGATAACTCTGGCATCTAGCTTGAAACTATAAAAGTCAATAGGAAGATATAGGATTTCAATAAAATTATGACACTAGATAAACTTTACCCTAGGAACAAATTTTCCCTGGGTATGTGACTGACTCCAGTTAGATTTGTAACTTTAATTTCCCTCTTATTGATTTTTTTTTTTTTTTTCTTTTTTCTTTTTTGACTCAACTAATTAGAAAGCCTGTGGTGGATCCTATATGTGTGCTTGGGGAGGGGTTAACCAGCACCAACAGCGATAGGGGGCAGCACTCAGACAACGAGTTTGTCGAATTGCTTTCTTAAACATATTTCTAGTTGCACATTTTCTCCTCTGGTTGTATCCCCTGTATCCCCAGGAGCCCACCTCTCTTGCTCATATGCTTGTGTTATTGAAAGCCAAGGGCTGGGTTTGGAGACACTCAGTAGTACTACTTCAGTGATATGAGACTTTTGTTAACATCCGAGGCAAGAGCTACATTCATATGTTAGCAGCCAATCTTCCCCTAGCATCTGCCTGTAGGTAGAGGGGGTCACCAGTTATTGTATCTCCTGAAACAGTTGTCTTGTGCCTCTACTTGGGTCCAAAGTAACCTTCCCTTACCTATAGCTGTTCATTCCTGACAGGCAAGTTACAACTTTAAATAAGAAATTAATATCCCAGCAGGAACTGGGGGTAAAAAATTGACTTGCCTTTCTTTGAAGATGTGTGTTTATATGTTAACATAGCTGATTTTCGGGAAATTGGATGCAGCTCATGGCTGAGATCGCAACACAGATTTGACTGCAGTTTACTTGGCGTATGGCAGTGACAAGGCAAAAATCCCTTTGACGGGTATGCTATTAGCAGGTTTTGCTCATTCTGCTGCTGGTTTCTGCATCCTTCCTTTTTTCACACCTTATTCTCCCCCTCCTTCCTTAGACTCCATTTCACAGCGATTAGATCTTCTTTAGGTTTCAGGTTTCTTTAGATTAACAAATGCAAATGGGCCAACACATATGGCTGGTTTAGATTGGGCTGTGCTGTATCCCAGGGTGAATTGCAATCATGAACAGGCCCACACGGTGGGGTCAGTGGAGGATTTTCTGGTGGGAGAGAATAAAAATGTAGGGTTAGGAGCAAGAGGAGTTATTGTGGGGGAGAGCAATTGTGCCAAAGGCACTTGGGTGGTGTGCGAGGAGGTGGTTTCCAAAAAACGAGAGAAACATGATAATAGATACGGTTCAGAAGTTGCATGCTGGGGCCACTTCACAGTGACTCTGTGTCCTCTAAACTTTTGGAAAGGGCAACAACATAAAAGGCAAAGGTGGCATCATTTGAAAGATCCAGTGGGGCAAAGTGGAGAGGTTGGCATACAGTGGCTAAGTGGGATTCCTCAGCAGATACAACTAGATTGGGATTACATTTCAAGGAATATTGTTGGGAGCAGGACACCACTATGAGGATGTCCTTGCCTTGCTAGACTAATACTGTCTTGAGGAGCGAGGGAAGAGTTTTGAGTGGGTTGTTAGTGAGTGGGGATTCAGAAAATGGAGTTGGGGTCCATTTGTTGGGAGTGGAGAATAGATCTCATGATGATATTTTTATTCAGATAATTAAAGACGCTCTGTCTATTTTGACTTACTATTAGCAGAATGATTGAATAACACTTTTACAGTGGTTAGCTGCACTTTCCTCCTTACATTGTTTTGCTCCCTGCTTTACCTGTGGCAGGTTAGGGTGTTAGGTCTAGCTGGTGTCAGGGTTGAAAACAATCTTATTTACATCGCTTTAGATTATGGTTGTATGGGATGGTTTGGCTAGGGAGGAATCTGCTTCAGGCTGTGGGTTGGACTAGATGACCTCTGGAGGTCATCTACTTCTCTTGTCCATGGCTCCTTTCAGGAAAGATTTATACAGATGTTTTCCTCCTACAGAGATTTCCTGGTCCCAACATCAGAGTAAAATATGCCCTTTTTTAGTTAAGCAACGGGGGAAGTTGCTAAAAACATGAATGGAAACGTCTTTTGAAGCATACATCATTTGGCAGTGGATTAGGAGCCAAGACTTGTACTTTATAAATCACTCTGTGCAAGTAATGAATCATCTCTAAATGCAGGTGGCTTTCCTGGTAGATAGCTATCTAGGAGAGGATCCATCCAATTGATGTCTTTGGGGGTTCTTAGTTTGAAGGGGATTGCCAAGGGTCCTGTTTGCTTTTTGCAGTTGAAACAGTACTAAGTCTTGTGGGAAAACAAGGACCAGAGGGCTAGAGAGGCAGAGGATGTTGCAACTGTAGCTTGAGTTGCAGCTGTATTCAAGGATCAAATAAATGCTAAGTACATTTTCTGCTGTGTTCCAGTTCTTTGCTGTGGAATAGTCTGGGGGTGGGGAGAGGCTTTTCTGTCATCTTTTTCTCTTGGGTTGGAGGCAACTTGACTTGAGAAAAGGAAATACATGCAGGTTTAAGTGCAAGGGATATCGAAGGAGCCTGACAGAACTGCATTTATACTTTACACTTAAGAGGTGGTTGGTACCTGTCCTCCCGGGCCAGCATGAAAGTAGCTTTCCTTCAGTATATCCGTCAAGTCCATGCAGTTTTGTTTCCATAGCTTATGACAGGAGCTTCTGGTTTTACAGAAAAATCTCTTTTTTCCCACGCAGGTCTGAGCAAAGACCAGTAATTGGTTCTGATCATCATTTATGGTTAAGTCCTGTTTTCTTTTCATTAATTCAGTTCGTCCACCCGAGGGCTGTACTAGAGGCCCAGGCCCCTTTGTCTGCTGAA
>NW_005842740.1:703012-710945 GCF_000455745.1 Alligator sinensis
TGAACCAACCTCAGCCAGCTTGCATGACTTTTCAGTATGATGCATGTTTTGAAGGAGTTTTGCAGCCATTTCAGCAAGCACCCTAACCTGGCATCCTCACATCCTGAGTTTGAATAGTCCTTCCCCTTCCCAGTCTGTTTCCTGTCCCCCCCACTCACTGCGCACACAATGTATTTTAAAGAATTTGACATTTAAACAGTAAAGCAGAAGACTGTCTTGGCTTAGCAACTTGCTGGGATGAACTGGTAGCATCACATAGACTATTTCTGAAATATAGCCCTTTTCATTTTGGGAGGAGGGGAAAATCCATTGTCATTCTGCAGTTTAGGTAAAATACACTGATAACTCCTGACTGGCTGCCTCCCCAGGGGGTGGGCTACAGGAAAAACATTTCAGCACTGCTAAGCTTGGCAAACATGGGCAGATTTATTTCAATTATTTATAGGACATTGGTGCAGGAGTTCACATCACAGAGGTTCCTGTGGTACTTGAGGACACATTGTGAGGAGGCTCCTGCTGCCGGATTCCCAGAGGCATTGGCAGGAGGCACTATCTTAGGGAAGTCCACAGTCCTGATGTTCAAGATGTTGTCACTTGTACAGTATTTCAGAATAAATGTTGAATAAGTAGCCTGGTCTGGAATCGGAGCTCCACAACTTTAAATACTAAACTATCTCTTGCTACTGCCTTGCTATTCTTTGGTTTAGGGGAACTTGCAGGTGCAGCTCCATGGATGCACCAAGCCATGTGATGTGTTACTATGGCTAAATGCAGAAATTCAGGGATGTTAGATCAGGTTCAAAATGGCCACCCAGTCTCACTTGGTTGGCCTTGGGTGCAGACCTTACACTTACACCTGGTCTCAGTGATCGGAAATCAGCCTAAACCCTTACAGTACAGCAGTTCTGTGCGCACAGACTGGTCTCGAAATAGGGGAACCCGGTCTGTGATAGACCTGGATCGGTGTAGTTTCAGACGTACTTGATCGAGGTGAGACCGGGCATAGAACCGGCACAGCTGCCTGTGCAGCCCTGGGGCTGGGAAAGCCCAGCCGCTGACCCCAGCCCCGGGCTGCACTTCTCAGCCCCACCCAGCACGCGGCTATTCTTAACCCTCAGCACCCCCGTCCTCCCCACAGCCAACCAACCCCCCCGTCCCGCAAGCTGCTTTGGGTGCTGCCTGATTTTTCAGTATGCTGGGAGCCAAGCAAGTAAATATTGGTGGGGGTGACATGGAGATGTAGGTTCTCCGAGGGGCTAAAAATAACCCCTGATCCCACCAGACCCCCCTGCGAACCCCAGCAACCTCCCCTGGATCCTGCCTGCCCCCCCATGATCACTTCTGCAGATCCTGCTTGACCCCCATTCCCTGCACAAACCCTCAATTCTCCCCCACACCCAGCCTGCTTCCCCAGCCTGCTTGCCTCCCCTCATCCCCCCCCCGCTATCTCCCCCCCCATTCCCGTTACTTTAGATCAGATGGCCATTTTGAATGCAGTCTTAAGTCCCCCTAATCTCCCTGAATGTCTGCACTTAGTCTCTGATAGAGTGAATATGCAAAGGGAGGAGTAGGCCATGCAGAAGATTCACCTAAGAATGTCTGCTCTTTGATTTTTATTTTTTTTAATTCCCCCCACCATGGGTCTTGCTTATTTGTCTCGCTCTGCTCTCTAATCTGAATTCCCCAGCATCTAAGTTACCCGACATGATTAAAGGTGATCAGATACCTCATCAGCCAGCTAATCTCTATATGCATATCTCAGTGTAAACAGGAATCTCTTGTTAAACGTGCCTGACCTTTTGCATTGCCATTCAGCACGTTGCCCTCACTTCTCTCCATCAATATCTTGGAAGCAGGCAGCATGGCTGTCTGGGGTTGCCGATGTACGGTCAATATTTTAACAGAGAGCTACCAGTGGAAGTTTCCTTTGGTCTGTGATGCAGCTTGCATATCAGGAGAGTGGTTTTTATGTAAATTGGGAAAGAATTAAATAGGGTCCCACTTATACAAGACCCATTTCTTATAACTGCCAGCAAGGAGAGAGAGAGTGGCTGTAGGCAAACACATTTTTACATGCACACCATTCTGGGGGAGAGATTTATGACAAGCACAGAATATGCCAGTGTTCAGCTCTGTTTGTTTAACATAGGTGAAGTGTCAGAGGCCTTGAAGAGCAGATTTGTTTCCAGGAGATTTTGTTTAAAACATTGGCACGTTGGTACAGTCTAATTTATCTGCAGGCCAGGCCTCTCTTGATCTGTTCTGCTATCTGGTACCACGTAAACCAGTACAGCCTATTCCATGGTCAGGTTGTCGGCGACTAAACCGGCACCCCAACCTGGGCTAGCCTGGGTGAGGAGGGTGCGTGGACACCCAGCAGGACTAAAAACAAGACCTGTCAAAGGGCGCATGTGCTCCCTGTGAGCCAATGGCCATCTATAACTGGAAAGGAGATGGGCGCTGTCAGGTCAATTTGTCTGAAGAATCACCAATGATGCACAGATCTAAGGTGCCCCAACAGTTGCAGCAGCCTCGGGACTGATTTGACTTGACAGACTAATTCAATCCAAAGCTAAAAAAAAACCAAGTCAGAATATTGCTGTGAGCCCCAGTTTTCTTAAGCAAAGAAAGGGGTGATGCTATCACTTTAGGGAATTGCCCCACCTCCTTCCACTTAAAGAACAGGAGCACTTGTCATTAGAAGAGCTTTGCAGTCATTTGAACCTCACTGTTCGTCGTGTAAGATCCCGATTCAGCTTCAGTATAACTCGCTGCTTCTTCTCAATGCAGCCATGCTGACACTGAATGGTGTCTCCAAGAAATAATTTCTGCTTGAGAGCTCAGTCTTCACTTGTTGTTGGCAAAAGGCAGGGATGATAGTGTATGCCTGGTGCCTTCCTTAAGGAATGTATATGTGTATGTACAGCAATACATTTTTTCCACTCTTACAGCAATGTGATTTTATTAGAGCTCTCAGTTTACATGAGTGTAGGCTCTGTACATACAAGTGAGCAGTAGGAAATACAACTGGGAAATAGACATTTTTAGAGAGAGAGAGAGGGTGTTTTCCATCACCTAAGTCAGCAGTAGTGAAAAGTTGTGAACTTTGGATATCCCTGTTCGAAGATGCTACCACCTGTGTCTAGTAGAAGCTCTAACTGGGTTGTTTCTCCCATTTTTTTAACAGGAACGTGATGGAATGAGAGCAATTTTGGAGTCCTATGACAGCGAGCTGACCCCATCAGAACATTCGCCGCAGCTGAGCCGACGAATGCGCGAGGCCGAAGAAATGGTGCAGAAGGTGCACGCGCACAACACTGAGATGGAGGTAGGAAAGAGGTGCTGTGCTCCAACCCCGGCACGTGCTTACTTCAATGACAAACACATTTGTTAATGTAGATTGAAGTTTGTCCTGTGGTATCTTGTGCTCCCCCCTTTTCTTTCCCTCCCCCCTGCAGTATGTTAAGATCAGCACAACTTAAAACTCCAACCATTAATAGTTACAGTTATTTTTCTTTATTGGTCACTTGATCTTTATTTTGAAAGCTGGCCATAGCCAATGGCAATTATTTGAGATCATTTCAGCTGTATTTTTATTTTACGTATGGCTCTGTTGAATGATTGGAGGGATTAGTTGGAATATCGTAACAGGATTGTGATTATCATGCAGGCAGTCTAAAAGGGCCAGATACTAGAGGCAGAGCTTTGTGCACTCCTCTTCCTCAGGTGGTCCAAAAGTAGGTTCAGAGAGGCATGAGCTTTGGCAGGCCACAGCCTTCTTTGTCAGATGCTAAGCAAAGTAGGTTTTTGCTTACCAAAGGTCATGCGTGTCTGAACCAGGTAGTCTCTAAGGTGCCACTCTGCCTGACTTCAGACTAACAGAGCTGACCACCTCTGTGATCCCAGGTGGTGTGATCAAAGCAAAGAGGTCCTTCCAGAAAGTCTCAGTTTGATTTTGTGGTGTATAGGTTGTGTCAGTAGTGGGGTGCAGGAGTCATCTTGCGGTGGGCAATGGCAGCAGCTAATTGTTAATTCTGTGGAGTGAGCTAAATTTTAGGGGTGTGCGAAGTGGGCCCTATTCGATTCGGATTTGGCCCAAATCAGGGACAGTGATTCTATTCGTTGATTCGGCTCACACTCCATGCGCCCCTGCATCTCAGCGCTCGCGAGCCCCTGCAACTTAGAGGTATGCAGACAAAACATTTACACTTGTCTCTACGTCTAAATCTCTGAATCTTTCCGAATCGATTCAAAGAGATTAAAGGGTCCTCTGATTCAGTTTGAATTTGGAGATTCAGCCACTGAATTGGGCTGAATCTCCACCAAATCAAATCAGGGACCAAAACTTCACAGAGCCCTACTAAATGTTTCTGTAGGACAGCTTTTTTTTCAGTATGCTTTTAACAGAAGAATGTAAGTAAGTATGTGTTTCAGGACATTGCTCAAAGAGCACAGAGGTGAAGGTATGTGGCTGTTTGTCTTACCTCTTATTTCCTAGGGGTTCAGAAGTTTGAGCTTTGCCAAACTCAACATTTTGCCAGAGGTTTGATGCCAGCGGGCAACTTTAACTCTGTAGTAACCAAGTTGTCACTGAATTTCCTTCCATTTTTCTTTTAAATGAAAGAAGATTTGTAGCAGTCTGATTATTTAGGCAGTTATAATTTTGATGTAGATTTGGAGTTGCAAAACCTGCCATGGCTAGGCAAAGGATGCTGTTTGATCCGTAATTACTTTTCCTTCTTTATGTTTTGTCATATTTTCCTGCCTATGCAGGGGGTCGGACTCGATGATCTATTGAGGTCCCTTCCGACCCTAACATCTATGAATCTATGAAAGAGGGCTAGGGCTGTCCATGGAAACATTGGGTGTATATAGTTGCTAAGAGACTAGTGACATCACAGACTGGTTCAGCACAAGAGTGGCAGAAAAACCAAAGCCCATCTTAGCTGTGTCCGTACAACAGCTTATAATGGAGCAAGCACAGGTGCAGCCACATCTGTTAGGACTCTCAAATGCAAAAAATCTTGTTGTCCAGGCTGTAAGATATTGTTTTCTTTCTTAGGAGTAACAAGCCAATTATCTGTCTCTCTGAGTAAGACTCCTGTCTAGAGAGCTGCTCCTACCAGTTTTAAACAAAAGGTTAAAGCTGCCAGGATCCTTTGGAAAATCTGTGAAGAATGTGGATCTGTTACAAGTACTGTATGCCTCAGCTTGCTTGCTGTAGCTTAGCCTACACCACCAGCTTTTGCCCTGCCTCTGCTGATTGAAGAAAGGCATCTTGTCCTACCAGCTAAAGCTGCATGTAGATGCTCCTGTGTCTAGACAGTTGCCACGGTCCATTTGGCAGCTGGCTCCTTTTCCAAACACCTGTCACATACTCTAGTGGCTCAGGTTGTTGAGTGGAGCTGTGCAGAACCAGCAGAGGCACGTTTTGGCAGCTTAGGAGCAGCAGGACACAGCTTCTGGTGGTAGAGCGAGGTCAGGATGGGCTAGCTGATTTGGTGGAGTTCAGTCAAAAGAACTTGTTAAGACAAACGAGCAGGAAATAAAGTGCCGTATTTTCTCACATACAGGGCATCCTAGAATAAGATGTGCACCCCTTTTTTTGAAAGGCAGAATGAAAACAAAAAAAGATCTTTCCCTGTAGTAAGTAACTGAGCAGCAGCAGCAGCGAGGGAGCTGAGCCAGCTCATTGTTCTGCTCCCTGTGGATCATGCGCAAAGTTATTTTTGCATTTGCCTGGCAGAAGCTTAAGCGGCAGAAACTGCTGTTACCATATTGCCTCAATTATAAGGTGCACTCCCATTTCCAGCAGCTGGTTTTGGACCCCCCCCCATATGTTGTATATGAGAAAATATGATAATGCCCAGAGAGAGGTAAGGCACTTCAGGTAAGACAAGAGTGTTGAGAGCAGTGGTATGTCATTTATTGGGAAAATGCATCCAGGCATCAGCTAAAATTACCCAGTTTGATCGGCAGAGCTGAGGGCCGAAGCTCAAAAAGACACAAAGCAGCTGAAATACTCTCTTGCCCTTGACTGGGAAGGTTTTCTGTTGTCAAGGGATTGCTTGTAGCAATTGGATGAAGTGAGTCAAGCTCTGTGGGATGGATGTGAGGCAGTTAGGATTGCCAGACTTTGAGGAAAATCGTAAGCTTTAAGTATCTCCCAGATACTTTGTTGTTTTAGCCCTTCTCTGTGATCGTTGTTTGCCTTTCAGAGGAAAAAGGCACTTTATTTTGGAAAGAGCAGCTTTGGTTCGCTTTAACGAGCGGCTGGTCATGGGCTCTTGGAAAGGATTTTCTTGTAGGTGCCAGATTCAGTTGGGCCTGTTGAGTTAACACTGTTGGAAGAGAGAGGCTGCAACGGGGTCCAGTCTGAGCTCCTGGTGAGATATGAAGCCTGTCCCTTGAAGTGTTTGCTCCTAGGGGACCTCCCCTTGCCCTGCCATGACAGAGACTGCATCTAAGCAGGAATTTTGCTTTTGCTTTTTCAGTGTGCCTGATTGTAGTTCTGGCTTCTCTCTCTTGGATCTCTGCTTTGTAACTTGGTGAACTTTTGAAAATCTTCAAGGCTTTTCCAAGCGTTTGCAGCCCTCAGATTCTGAAAGGCTTTAAACCTTTTATAGGGTAAGGGTCAGGAAAAAATGGTGCCTTCCTTCCTTTCTTCTGTTTACATTGAACTAGTGAACTGTGCTACATGAGGAGTAGTTAAGTGATTAAGGCGAGTAAGGAAAACTCCCAAAGGGAACTCTGTTCTCTTGAGATTTTAGCTGGGTGTGATATCACCATTCAAGGACTTGCCAGAATCAACCATCCAGGACCTGATAGTTCTTTTTGGCTGGAAAAAAGTGTGGCTTTACTTTCTATTTGATGACATTTGTCTCTCTGTCCATAATGTGGTAGCATCCAGTCCATTCCAAAATTTTAGGGAATGTTCCAGGTGTCTATGAGCAGCAGGTAATTAATCATGTTTGATGAAAATACAGAAACTGGGAATGGAGGAAACCAAACTTACTTGCATCAGATTAGCAGAGCCAGCAGCTGCATCCATCTCTGTAGATCAAAGAACTGGCTGACGGCAGCTATTCATTCCAGCATGACATCACCTCCCACCCATGCTCGGGTGATTGTCTTGGTACAGTTTAATAATGATGGCGCTCTTAAGTCATATCTCCATGACAGAAATAAAAGAAATGAGAACCAGAGGGCATGAGCTAATAGTATACTGGGAAGCATTAGTCAATGCGTCGCGAGCAGGGCTAAGGAAGTGATGCTTCCTCTCTACTCAACATCAGTGAGACGCCAGCTGGAGTACTGTGTCCAGTTCTGGGAACCGCACATCAACAAAGACACGGAGAATCTTGAAAGGGTCCAGAGAAGGGCCACAAGGATGATAAAGGGCCTGGAGGACAAACCTTATGAGGAAAGACTAAGGGATCTGGGACCGTTCAGCCCAGGAAAGAGAAAACTGAGGGGGGACTTGGCCATCTATAAGTATGTAAGGGGTGAATATTGAGAGCTGAGAGAGAAACTGTTCACTAGGGCACCACAGGGGAGGACAAGAAGCAAAGGCCAGAAACTATTAGAGAATTGTTTCAGATTGGATGTAAGGAAGAAGGGCGACCCGAATCTGGAATAGGCTTCCCAAGTAGGTGGTGCACTCCCCAGCCTTGGAAGTCTTCAAGGAGACTGGACTGACACCTTGCTGGGATCATTTGATCTCAGCTGTATTCCTGCCCAGAGCAGGAGGGTTGGACTTGATGATCTCTCGAGGTCCCTTCCAACCCTTGATTTCTTTCTGCGAGTCACTAGAACCCTGTACAGGGACTGATGAGAGATGCTGGGGCTTTCTGCCCGTGCAAGTGCTCACAGGCAAAGATACGGTCAGCTCCAGGGGGCTGTGGGGAGTCCTTTCTTTGTACTGCTGAAACCA